>NC_091551.1:15952944-15957944 GCF_042767895.1 Penaeus vannamei
AGTCAAGTACTGATGGACGACCAGCCGACAAAATGAGGGGTCTTAACCTCAGAGCAACGGGTGAATGTACTGCCTACTGTTTTTTTTTTTCTTTTCTTTTCTTTTCTTTTCTTTTCTTTTTAGTGTGTGTGTGTGTGTGTGTGAATTTTGCAGCATATAGATGACTCCACAAGGCCTCATCTACCATGGAGTCAATTTAGTAGTGCTGGCAGTCGGTACATAATAATTGACGAGGAGGTAAGAGAAAACCAGCACAAGAATTTGATTTGCATAATTCATCACAAAAATGAACTGTATAGAAAAATAAAACGTATATGAATTTTTTAATTGCCTCTGTAGTGGCTTTGCGAATAATTATGGTGAGTGTCATACATGCTATAATTAGTGTGAAAATCAGTAAGTTGTGCTTGGGTTTCCAGCAAGGTTTTGCCCCTTCTCTCACCTCCCACACTTATTCGCACATACTTTATTCTTAGCATAAGAATATAATGCCGTTCAAGTAACATTCATATCATAAAGATGGTTTACATTATTGTAATGAATAATACCGTTTAGTGGCTTTATCATTATCATATAAATATATATGTTATGACTGCTGATGCTATTATTACCATTACAATAATAATCAATATTACTGTTGCTGCTGCTGCTGCCACCATTACACTATCACTCCTGCTACAGCTACTGCTCGTATCTTCATTATCATCATCTTCATGGTATTTCTAATGGCTGTTGCTATAACATTAATACTGATTATTCTGAACAATGTAAATTTTACAATGTAAAAAATGGTAATAACGGTATAACTAATAACAATCACTGACTTTTTATTTCAAATACACTGACGTCAGTACAGTGTAAGTGCGTATGTTGACACTAATACTAATGATGATAGTGATAATAATGACAATGTTAGTAAAATGACAGAGAAGGAACGAAGTAAGGGAGACACTGACAGTCAAGAATTGATGATTTAAAAGTGTTTAGATATAGATGATTGTCAAAATAATTCAGTTTACGGACAACTGTATATCCCTTGATGGCCTGCACGCGTATGGTGAAGCAGGCTGACAAGGATTTACCGTGCACTGTGAAATTTGGAGAAGTATTTCACAAGGCGTGGGGAGTCGGGAAGGAAATGCCAATGCAGCCGAGGGAGAATTCTGAATTCTGCGGCGGCATGACAATTGGATTAATATGTCAATATAGAATCCAACCGTGACAGCCAGCTAGAAGTAGATTACTTTGTGAAATAAAAGAGGTGCTGGTGAAGACTATCAATTTACACCTTGGACGTCTTGAAAAATGAGTCTAGCTATGACTGGACTATACCACACATATATTTTCTTCTTTGACAGTTACTGTGTTTGCACTAAATCATAAATGCTGACTCACAATGTTGTAGTAAAATATTATCTGACGTAAGCATCACATATTGATTACCATCTGCAGCACAGCAGTAGTCTTTTTGGCAATCGCACATAAGAAGGTGTTATCAGGTGCAACTGTTAACCTTTCATTTGTCCTCGACTGTACATATATGTATATGCATATGTGTGTATGTGTGTGTGTGCATGTGTATATACATACATACATACATACACACACACACACACACACACACACACACACACACACACACACACACATATATATATATATATATATATATATATATATATATATATATATATATATATATATATATTTATATATATATTTATTTATTTATAAATGTACATATATATGTACATGCATATATATATATATATGTACATAAATATATATGTTCATACATACACACACACACACACACACATGACAAATACTATATATACATATATATATATATATATATATATATATATATATATATATATATATATATATATATATAGTATTTGTCAGGCTGGGCGCATCTTTGATCTTTGATGGTTAACCGAGACATCTCGCCTGTCTGCAGGCACTGCGTTCGATTGCCCTTACCTTCCTTGAAGAAATAGGTCGCCTGCGTGTTATTCTCCACCTGGTAGGACAGAGGCCCTGCGTCGGCGAGCCTGCATTCCGAAGTCCCGTCGGCGAGGGTGACGACAGACCAAGCCAAGCACGAGAGACTCACGAAACACATGTTCTTACATTCACCTGTTTGTACGGAGGAGAAACGAGGGAGATTAGTGATTTTTTTTTTTCTTAACATTTGCAATGAATTGGTGGATTGAATATGTGCCTTGCGTGTATGTACATACTGTATATCCACGAGCGCGTGTGTGTGAGTGTGTGAGTGCGAATATGGTTGTAAAATTAATAGTGAATAAGACTCACAGATGCTAGAAGGCGACTTGGTCTGAGTCACTCCCGCATCCGGCATGGTCTTCCCAGGAGCCCTAAAGAAATTGCCACTCGGGGACTGGATGTAGTACACGCTCGGCTCAATCGCCGCCACAGTCGCTACGATCAGCGTCACTGCAACCACTGCTGCTTGTTTCACTGTCGCTACGTCCATCGCTGGAAGCTTCTTTTCTTGTGATCTCTATTTTTATTTTCTGTTTGTTCGTATATTTCCACAACGTCTGTAAATGATTTTCGGAAATTATTTTTCCCCTAAAATAATTAAAAAAGAAAAGTAATGCTAAGTATAGCAGGAAATGCGAGCCTGTCATGTATCAAGGAAGCGATTCAGTTGAAGTCGGCGACCTTTTGGGAAGTAATACGTTCAAGGCGGGAAATGAAAAACAAAGTAGTAACGAGGGCTGGTAACTTCCCAGAATAGGGAATGTAACTGACGCGCTTCTTTTAAATCATATAATTCTGATGAAGATTTAATCGATATGCATCAGTGACATCTCATGTGTTATGAAAATACTCATGTTTATTTCTGTTTTTTTTTCTGCAAGGCTGCCACCATGGTCTGCTAGTAGTGCTGTTGTAAACAAGGTCTATATAAGTATAAGTACTTATAAAGACCTTGGTTGTAAATAGGCTTTCTGCTTCCCCTTGGGTCTTCACATCTTTCTCAGGGGACCAAGGAAGTACACAGTAATAAAGACTATGGCATTTCGATGTGACTGAGCATAAGACCACGCAATGTTGTGCGAAGTGTCGGTTACGTGTCGTAAGTGCCTTGGTCACTTCTTTCCATTTTAATCCTTATTAGATGCATAGTAAATGGTCGCTAGGTGCGTAAACTATTTAAGAAACGCAGGTCCTGTAGAGACAGACAGAGAGCGCGAGGGAGGGAGAGAAAGAAGGGGGAGGGAAAGAGAGAGAAAGGGAGGAAGAGGAGAGAGAGAAAAAGGGGGGGGAGGGAGAGGGGGAGATTGAGAGAAAGATAGAGAGATGAAGAAAAGGTGGGAAAGAAAGACAGAACAAAGAACGCTTAGAGTAGGAAAATGTTTCGTGAACATCGGTAAAAAACAGTCATTAAATGAACGAGCAAACCTCCCTTTGCAACGACCAATAATATTTTTTGTTCATTGTAGTATTTTTCCTTGCAACGCAAAATACAGAACAATATATATAGTGTTTGCATAGTTTGCTTAGCATGAGCGTGCTACCTTGAAAGTTTTTTTCTCGAGGGTAAAACTTTTTTTTTTTTTTTAACAAATGTTGAGCTGCGGCCCAAGAAAAAAAAGAGACAAAAGCAAAGAGAGAAAGAGAGGAGAAATACTGGAATGGATGGTTTATTTGTGAGGTAGGGGGGAGGGGGGTAAGGGGGCGTGCAAAAATCTCTTCGCAAAAAAGGTGCACCGTTATAACGTCGTATGTGAAGGATGAAAATAACACATTTACATCTTTGTCACTATTATTATTGCTATATCAGCAGTAGGGATTGCATTCCATTATCATAGTAATTTTCACCTGTAATTCGTTACTATCACTATCATTAATATCGACATCACTTTTTAGATAATATAGGTAACAAGGACAAAGAGAGGGAGAGAGAGAGAGGAGAGAGAGAGAGAGAGAGAGAGAGAGAGAGAGAGAGAGAGATAGAGAGAGAGAGAGAGAGAGGGAGGGAGGGAGGGAGGGAGGGAGGAAGAAGGAGGGAGGGAGGGGGGGATGGAGAAACGGAAGAGAGAGAAATGTGGAGGATAGACAGAGAGTGGGGGTGGGAAGAAGGGAAAGAGAAATATGAATAGATATCTAGAAAAAGAGAGAGAGAAAAGGAGAATAACTAAGTCACCTCTGCCCTGATCTTGGTATTTCCCAGAGTTAAAACTTTTTTTTTTTTAATGGCGAATACCCGCATTTGTTCGTGAATATTCAAGCTTTATCCAGTTGACCCATTACAAGAAGGTATACCAAGACTGTCTACCTGGGGCCGGATTTACTAACGTCTTACGATATCGTAAATGGTCTGTTTATATCGTAAAACAAGTTACTCTCTAGTTTCTCGCAACGAGCGTATTTTCAAAACACTCCCGAGGTCGTAAACACATCTCCGTACGAGAGACATTTACGGGAGCCCGAAACCTCTCGTGACGCCTATCGTAGCGACCCTCCTCAGCTCATATCAGCTTCATAAATAGCTTCAGGAGTGTGTAAATGTCACTTTGCTATGTGGAAATCAATTAATGTGCAAGAGCAACCTACTGAGGATGGATAGTAACGGAAAAAAACAATATGACTAATGTAAATATGGATTGGCCTTTGCCAATGCATAGGGGTGCGGAAACACTTGATGTAAATCACTCAGCAAGTTTAATTTATCATGAATTAAAGGATCTCTAACACATCTTCAAGTACGAAATCTGAATGAAAATGCATAATTCCATCATTATGACTATTTTCCTCTATAGCAACAAAACATAATAAATATTTGATAACAAATGTTACCAATATGCAAACACACCTCTTAATAGCCTAATGTAAAATTACATTTAGCATTGGAGCCATTTCTTTATGAATAATGATTAAGATGAATGTTTTACTGGATTGTAACAAATTTCTATCATAATATCTTATGTAAAATATAACGAAATGCTTTTTTTTTTTTGCGA
>NC_091551.1:15965444-15967944 GCF_042767895.1 Penaeus vannamei
ACACCAACTAATAAGTCGCTCCTAGACCATTAACTGATATCAATACACTAGTAGGCGCAAACTAATAGTATGGGAGAATAATGAATTAAGAAAGAACAAAAGTTGTTCAGTCTTGGCCAAGGCACTGTTATCCTGTGGTCTTATTTTCGCTATCTTTTTGTAAATTAGTACACATGCTCTTTCACAGGTTGGCAATACGCTCCTAGGATTAGGTTAGGTTGGGTTATCGTTTAGCGTTTTCGAAACGTGAAAAACAAGGTGTCATCAGTCAACAACATTAAGGATCACATGTGTTACCAATCTGAGTTTAACTCTGCGTTGTATGCATTATGTTCTGTTTATTGACTGGAGATTATTTATGTTGTGTTATCTAGTTACCATTGACGTGATGGAATATCTAAACTAATTGGAGACATGTTATGCCTGCGAAGATTTTGAAGATTGAACAGATAGGTAATGCTTACATGACAGATAAATAATTACCATTTAGACAAGTTAGGAAAATAAATATATTCGTATAGGGCATATACACATACATAATTGGAGACATAAATACACAGATAGATAGATAAATTGATTATATGTTATAATTCATACGTATGCCTGTAATGTAAGCATATTTTATGAAATAATCACAGAGAAGTAGATACAGTTTATCATATTATCGCCAATTAAGACTATATATAGAATACACAGAATAAGCACCTTACTTATCTATCAATATTTTCTTTTGATTAGAACCAAATACCAATAATATCTATACATCCCTTTGCCTTAAACTATATTTTTGATAACTTTTCTATTACAGGTATTCAAAATTTTGCTCTACAATCTGCACATCGATTATTTAACCATAAAATTCATGAGTTGAATCATTATATGCTTTTAAGAGCTCACGAAAATACGTTGTAATGCAATGATGAATTATGAAAAAGTAGAGAATATACTAGACACTTGATGCAGCGAGGGTAGCAACGACAGGAAAGAAGTCGCAAGTGGGGAAAGGGGAGGTCGATCCTTAAGGAGAGTTAGGACACTCCCGCTCCCCCTTTGGCACAAGGAGGGTAAGAACTGGGCTCATATTTGGAATACAGTGGAAACACATGATTTGAAGTGGTCTGTTATATCTAGTGGTATGTCTTTACTGCCGTGTCGAGGGACCAAAGCGTGAATGGCTGATCTATGGAATGGGATCAATATCACGTGAGCTAATCTGCGGCTGACCTTCGCGTCGACACAACGCAATTTGGGCAACGCAAATCATGCTCCTTTGCGCTGCTCATTCGAACGAAGATTGTACGAGAATAGAGATTGGGGCGACTTTCGCGAGATTTAAATGCACTGCAGCACTTACGAATATATATATGTATGTATATATTTATTTTAATGACGTACAGTAATAAAGCAAGTTCCTTGTTTGCAAGCTTCATTTTTAGTCACTTATTCAAGCACGAACCTTTATGTTCTGTTTTCTTGGGAAACATTTTGTTCAAATAGTGATTTACTTCCCGTAATTGTGCACTAAGCAACGCTGATCGACCGCGAAAAATATTACCTTGCACTTCGTATCTTTTTATACTGAATATGAACACCTGTACTGTGCACGCCGTTTTGTAAAGTCACGGAATGCAGCAGGATTTTTTTTCTTCTTTTTCTTTTTGCATTTGAGCATAAATCAGTGTCCACTCTTATTAAAAGTATATAAACATATGCTAAATAGATGGCTTATATTGATAATTGTGATTTTTGGTAATGATGATAATCATGAATATATTGGTTATATATTTTGCCAAACATTATCTGCCAGGCAGTATGAACAGTTTCAATATACACCAATGCACTGTATCTTTGTCACAAAAACATAAACGTTCGTACATATGCTACACTACACTGAAGTTTTATTACAGTGGACAGGAAATGCACCAAGAAATGTAGTTTGAAAAACGTATTTTACAAGTAAAGTCATTATTCGTTAAACCACAATTTTATTGCTGCTACCGCGGCCTTATAAACATGATTGATGTTATGGGTATCATTATTGTGTAGATCACTATCTATATTGTTATTATTGCTAATATTATAATTATGATTATGATTTTTTTCATTGTAATTATGTTTGTTATTATGGTTGATAATATTAATTTTACTGTTGCTTTTTGTTTTTTTCCAATCATTATTACCATTATCATTGTAATTGCTATTATTCATTATCATCATCACCATTTTTATTAACGTGCTCTTAGTTGTAGCAGTGGTAATAATCGTGTCGATATTATTATCTTCATCACCATAACCGTTTTTATGAATATCATCACCATAGTTATCGCTATTATTATCCTCACTATTACTGGTAGCATCATCATTATCATTATTTTTATTATAATTGTTATCATTATTATTACTATTATTGTTATCATCATTGATACTATTATCATTATCATCATGATCATCATTACTATTATTAGAATTAGTATCATTACTATTTGCATTTTCTTTATTA
>NC_091551.1:15977944-15980444 GCF_042767895.1 Penaeus vannamei
ACCGTTAACCATAGACTGTTTGTATAAATACTGATGCCCATTTCATTTAGTTTGTCATTGCCCCAACCATAAGCGTCAACTTTTGCTCCTGTAGATGGGGAAACCATGAAATATACTGAGAAATTTCATTAATTTCACGACAGATGACTAAAAAAAACATATGAAGAGATAGTTATTGCCTCCACTTTCAATAACCCTCATTATTAGATCATTGAGATGTTCCATGAGAGCTAGCGGTAACTCTTTGCGGTACAGAAACACTCGCCAGAGACAAAGTCCCAACTCCACCCAACAATCTTGGGGGACGTGCAGAACTGGGGGTCGGGGGGGGATAAAGAGTGGGCTCAGACTGATTTCACTGTCAGTAAATGACCGAAGTTAATTATGAATGCAATAAATCATAACCTTTCAGAAATGAAAGCCAAACCTCTATTTACAAAGGTTAAAGAAATGCGACTTTTTGGAAATGAGGCAAAATTTATATTTTCTGAAATGAAGAAATGCGACTTTTCCGAAATGCGAGTGTCTGATTATGCCGCCATATTTGAATATTAGAAAGCGCAACGGCACGCGGTAATGAACACAAAATTTACTCAACTGTCCAAGTTGCCGTGACTGGACATGCACTTCGGGCACTGCCCAAGGGGAAGGTTGATTGGAGGCTCCGCCCCCAACACCCCCCGAGAAACATTCTCTTCACCTTGGTATGCATGGCAAGATGGAGCTGAAACAGTTCAAAAAATTGCACTGCACTTTTCACACTTTCTTTCAATTACGATGACTCCATGAATCTGTAAAAACTCTATGATATCTACAGTCTTTCATTAAATATCGAAAAAGTCAAGCACACCACCATAACACAAATGACACATATCGGTCATTGTCACTGAGAAGAATGAGGCAGATTACTGGTGTAATCCTAAAATGTGCATGTTTGAGTAGTTTGGCAATTAAGAATTTTAATGAGGTAGCCAAAATTGAGGATCAAAATACACATTTTAACATAATAAATGGCTAAGACATGAATGTATATGGAAAGTTAGTCATTAGTCGTGTGCATTTTTATGATATGATATTATGGAATATTATACTTGAACTTTAATGAGCAATTAAAAATCTCTGTGAAACTGTCGCCTCCTGATTGGTCGTGAGGTAGTGGTGACGTAGTTGCACAGTAGGACAGAAGACAGTGTGCAAGCTGCGCTGCAACTTATTCTTACGCGCATAACGAGTAGACTTAGCCACTGGAGCACCAAGTGGACTTAGGCTGTGAGCGATGCTTTCTGTGATATTTTTCCTTTATTTGTGGGGTTACCATTCATCTCTGCAGATTATTTCTTGTACCAACCACTATTACTTTTTGTCCTGTACAAGAATATCATCTTCAATTTGCCCTAATTTAGTGTGACCATACTGTAAAGATTAACTTAGCTAGCAATTGGTGTCGATGATATGACATTCTTAAAGATATGGGTGGTAAATATTCAGAATATGAGAGATTGAAAACAAGAGTAAAATAAGGTGATGCCAGAAATAAAACAGGGTAATCTTAATGTTATGGATTCACTAAGCTTGGACAGATTGAATATGAGGTAATTTTACACAATAGTTCCAAGTAACGGATTGTGACGGTGTCGATATTTATGGATTCCTGTCACTCTTTATTATCCAATTATGTATAAGCCCTTGTGTGGAAACCAACGATTAGTGACAAGCTCCAATAGCAGAGGAGGGCATGAAAGATACCTAGGAAATCTTGGGATAAATTGTGAATGATATACACACCCAATGTGAGTCTGTCCTACACTCTATCCTGCCATACATATGTGATGGATTTGTTGTTGAACAGAGCAATCAGAACCCCATGGGGGGAATTGCATAGGGCAAAACTCCATGCATTTGACTGTATAGTTACCAGGTCTCTATATATTATTCATATTTTATCCCACAGTTTCCCTGGAATCATTCATGCCCATCCATGCTATTGGGGACAAGATTGTAGGTATTGTGTGGGGTTTTGCACACAGTTTCTCTATACTTGTGTAGTAGAGAGTAAGAGAAATAAATTCATTACAATATCATCATGATCAGCAAAGATATTCTGAATATATACTAAAGTTGCAGTTTTTGGTACACAAAATATCCTGTAGATGGAAATAAAGGAAAAAGATTGTGGAAGGTGCCACTCTCTACCTATGTCCACCCGATGCCCCCAGAGTTTCTACTCCATCACGCCATACATACTGTAGTGAAGAAAATATTTGCTAGAGGATGTTGGGGGACACCCTCAGGTAGTTACCCAGTCGTATCAACTTTTATTGTTGGAAAAAAAAAATGTTTGAATGTTAGTCTCTGGGGAGTATGTAATGTAAAAAAAATTACCAAACACATTAACCTAAAAGTATTAAATAACACAAAGATTGCCACTTAAGCCGAAAACCATTCTCATCCCAGGACACCCTACCATTTACTATATTTCTCTACTTGGTAAATACTTTAA
>NC_091551.1:15992903-15995403 GCF_042767895.1 Penaeus vannamei
AAAGAAGTGCATGAACTAAGGAAATCATCAGCCCAAGTAAGTACTGCATGCACTTAAATATTTTCTCATGATATTAAAATAGGTTTTAATGTTTTTAGGTGTTAAGTAGTTATACCTCCCTCTTGAGTTAATTGATTGTACAACAAATATTATTTGGGGGATGTTACATGATAGCCTTAGATACTAATAAATGAATATATATATATATATATATTCATTTACTTGTGTGTGTATATATATGTATATATATATATATATATATATATATATATATATATATATATATATATATATATATATATATATATATATATATATATGTGTGTGTGTGTGTGTGTGTGTATGTATGTGAGTATATAAATATATATATATTCAGACGCTTTCAAGCTACTAGCATTATTTCACTGATTAGAAAGTTGTTATTTGTGGTCTACATTAAGAATTTCAGTCTAGCTTTATCCATTCAAAGGTATCTGATGTTATTATCATTTAATTTCCATTAATGCCAATTTATTTCCATGTCCCTAATAGTTAGATGCATTTTTACTACTTTCAGTGCTGATTGTATGAAGACAAGTAGTGTGTTACAATCATTCAGAATCAGGATATCTGGTGAAAAGTGATTAGATTTATCAATAAGTGCAGATTAGTATCTTTCAGAATAAGGATTTTGAAGAAGAGATTGGTCTTTGTAATCACATGCTCTAAATATGCATCACAGTACTTTATACAATAGAACAGCAATTCCCAACCAAGGTTCTAGGAAACCTAGGGTTCCATATAGCATCTGTTCTATTATTTCAGCCACCTGTTTTGAATATGGGAATCCCAAAAGAATGATTGAATAGGTATTTAAGAGTACATATAGACTCCCCTGATGCTAGCTAGTTTGTTCCTTTTGAGGCCATATTTGTTTATTTGGTATGCATTTTTTCATCTAAAAGTCTATAGCCTGATATGCCTTTCATGTAAACCTGCTTAGAAATACATGAGGATCAGCAAAAATTCTCAGTTAAAGAAAAAAGTATTTACCTGAGGGCTTATAACCTCCTAAGCATTGTATTCTTGATTGGAATTATCTAGGCAAAGGCTGTGATTTCATGCATATATCTGAATGTGAAAGATTCATGCTGAAGTGAAAAGACCATTTAATTATTTTCTTTTTGTTTTGCTTAGACAACCTTATTCTTAATGTGAATGTGGCAATTTTTTCATCTTCTTCTTTACGTTGAACACCAATGAATTTAGCTTTTTATGTATATCTGTTTCTTGCAGTATTTGATTTTTCTTTTCTGCAGAGAAGAGAAATCCATTTTTATGTTGTATAGATTGTAAAATACCAGTTAGGGTGTTTAGGCAATTTGTCAGACTGAAAAAATGGATACATATACAATTAGTAACAGGAATTTTTGTCTCTCTCAGAGTGGTTTAGGGACCCTAGAAGCAACAGCTGCTATTTTGTCGCAAGTGAGTGGTGGCAGTGAAGGGCCACTTTTACATCACTTGGAAGAACTAGCTCGCAAAGATCAAGAAGTATCTCAACTGAGACGTGAGAAACGGCAGTTGGAAACTACTATGAGGGAAGTTCAAATGGCAGCATTGAACAGACAGCAGGCTCAACAAGATAAAATTGAACGTTTAGAGGAGGAAGCTGAAAGGTATGCTATTTTCCTGATTAAGTTTATTTGTGCAAAGACATTTTTTTTCTCCCCCCAAAACAATGACATAATACAGCAGCTGCAAAAAAAAGAAAGAAAAAAAAAAATCTGTAGTATTGGATAATTGTGATGTATGTATGGCCTTTGCAGCACATATATGTCCTTTGAAACTTTGTCAATTATTGGATGCCACAAAAATGGCCATTTGACCCTGAAGAGACCTTGTGCCTCATCTATGCTTTTGTCTTTGTCTTTTCAACTAATAATGGCACACTTTCTGCTGCCATATCTTTTATCACTACTAAAAACAAAAAGATTTAAAGAAATTTAAAGGTACAATTACCTGGTCAGAATTTTCTTCAACAACTGGATCATCAGTAGGACTTGTATACCTTTAAATATTTTGGGATCTGTCTAGTTAGTATTTGATTGCTTATTTGTCAGCATAGAGGATGCACTAGGTGCAGGAGTTCTTCTTTTTCTAGATTCTACAATGTTTCATAGGGAAAGGAATATCTTTTGATTTATGAGTGAGAGAAGAGATAATGTTTTTAAATGTATAGGTTTATGCCGAACTTGAACAGAATATAAGTTTAACAGCTAAGAAATATGATATCCACCTAGATAAAGCTATTTGACAATGGTCATTCCCCATTACAGACCAAAGCAAAAGGGGAATTATTCTGGTATTCTGAAATCCATTTCTAACCCCACAGCCAAAAACAAACCCAGCAGGCCTAAATTAATGATGCAATGTCAGGCATTATTTTATACTAGTCTATAGCTTCATGTTACTTTTGAAGTATGCACAAATGTAACCATTTGGCATAAGATCTGTTGGC
>NC_091551.1:16015403-16020403 GCF_042767895.1 Penaeus vannamei
TATCCTTCAACATCTCTGTTGCAGAAATTAGAATAAACAATGTAAGAAAGACCAATGCCTATAGCATATTTGCAAAGCATTATTCCCATTTCGCAACCACCTTTGAAGGACAATGCTCATGATGGTTTAAAAAAAGGGGAAAGAGTTGTACAGGCAAGGCCGACTGTGGCAGCGCGGAGGTTACTTGGTTGAGCTTCTCGTCGGGGGCGAGCGTCAGAGTCCCACTAAGTCTGTGCTCCTTGTGCTGTCAGGGCTGGCCACTTCGCCATGATTGCTCCAAATAGCATCATAGTCCTACTTGTGCCCGCCTTGGTACTAGTAAGTGCTTGAGGATTGTGTCGTTAGCAGCAGGCAAGGCGCAAAGTAGTATTATGTAGTAAGAAGGAGAGAGAGAAGAAAGTTGGTCGTCTTTGTACATTCTACGTGGTAAACAGAATGCCATTATTTCCATAGATATATTAGGTTAGGGAAGAAATGCCGAAAAATAATCCGTAAGATAAAGCAATCAGTGCTTCAAAATTCCTAAATGAATTGTCAGCGGTACAGTCACTACAAATGGTATGTTTCTGTCACCAGTGATTAATAAAGATGGTTTTGGGGAGGGGGGGGGGGGGTAAAAAGACGCGTGTATAAATGCCGAGACAGCAGGCGACCGACCGAAGTTTTGGAAATTTCTGTTGAAAAGCGTCCTCGTGTCATCAAGATTCCCAGTGAATGCAATCCTACCTTCAGTTCCTCTCCAGGCATGGAATTAGGACCCCCGTGGCCACGGCACTGCACGCCAGCTCATGCCATACGCTAATAATCAGAAAGGTAACCGCCTTTTGAGTGAAATGTTTCATCAAAGGAAACTATAAACATCAAGGAGTCCAGCGCGCCGAAAGGGAGACGTGGGGCGATCTGAAGTGAGATCTAACACCTGAGACGTTGAGCAAGATGTCGTGCAGTCGGTGGGGAATATTGGTGTGGCAATATAAGGGGAAAAAAAAGGAAATAAAATTCAGTACAAAGAGAAATATGTCGTCACCTCAAGAATTGCAGGTCCATCCTCATATTGAGTTTTTCGATGCACGAAAGACACAAGAATATTTTTTTTAGGAACGGCAAGTCGGCAGCAAGTTGCAGCAAAGAATGATATAATATTGAATTATGTAATGTGTGATATCAAGTATTTTTTATCGTATTGTATTGACTGTGTATTGCGAAGACATGAAGCTGTAATTTCATGTTATCAAATTGATTTTCCACGAAAATCGTTCGAAACACACACACGCACAAAAACAGAATAATGTAAGCGAGTGTGGTAACTTCTATTTCGCAGTTACTGTAATTCTTACTAGAGAGAGAGGGGGGGGGGGGAGTGAGAGACAGGAGAGAGTGAGAGAGAGAGAGAGGAGAGTGAGTGAGAGTGACAGAGAGGAAAGAGTGAGAGAGAGAGAGGAGAGTGAGTGAGAGAGAGAGAGAAAGAGAGAGGAGAGTGAGTGAGAGAGAAAGAGAGAGGAGAGAGTGAGCGAGTGAGTGAGAGATAGAGAGAGAGGAGGGCGTGAGAGAGAAGAGAGAGAGAGAGAGGAGATTGAGAGAGAGTGAGAGAGACAGACATACAGAGACGGGCAAAGAAAGAGGGAGAGAGACATAGAGAGACACACAAAGAGAGAAAGAGAGAGAGAGAGAGAGAGAGACACACACACAAAGAGAGAGAGAGGGGGGGGGAGATAGACAGAGAAAGAGTGAGAGAGAGATAGAGAAAGAGAGAGAGAGAGACAGACAGAGAAAGAGAGAGAGAGAGAGAGGGAGAAAGATAGAGAGAGAAAGAGAGAGAGACAAAGAAAAAGAGAGAGAGAAATGTCAGTCATTAACATCATTCACGTCTTTCTCGAGAGACAGAAATACACAGGCCATTCATTAAGAGGAGCCATCTATGTTTAAAGCTTGATCATATATGTCGGATCTTGTACATCTCTTACAAAAGCTTGTTCGCATGAGTCTTGAATGAGTAAAAATACTACATAAGTTTATGGTAATTTGCTGAGGTGAAATGTGAGATAATTATTCCTACATTTCTTTTTATTCCTTTTTTCTTTATTTTCTATCATTCTTATTCGTTATCATCATTTTTTTATCATACTAATTTCATAAGCATTAGAGTTTCTTTAGCTGTCCCTTTCTCGCCTCCAGAGACCTTTAGACATTGTGAGTCACGTAATTTTTCTCCATCTTTCTCAGTTCTAGATATGAAGATCACGTTTTCTTTCTGGGTTTCTCTTTTTGCCTCTCCTTTTTTCTAATTCTGCCTCTTTTATTCTTTCTGTCTGTCTCCCTCTCTCTTCTCTATTTCTTTTTCTGTGGCATTTTGCTTCTTTTCCCTTTTCTGTCTGTCTGTCTGTCTGTCTCTCTCTCTCTCTCTCTCTCTCTCTCTCTCTCTCTCTCTCTCTCTCTCTCTCTCTCTCTCTCTCTCTCTCTCTCTTTCTCTCTCTCTCTGTATGTCTGTCTTTCTCTGAGGTTGGTCAGATGCCTCCGAAGGCCACGCCCTCTAACTGCTGTGGATGACCAATGAGGGCTGTGTACTCACGGCAACGCTGCCCTGCTGACCTAGCCACGCCCCCTTCACTCATGACCTCTGACCGTCATCTAGACCCATACGCTCCAAGGAGGCTATTCTTGATACACTCACTCCGGGACTTCTGCACGAGCCGTCACTTAATTCAACTTACCACGATAGGAAAAAATTGAAGGAGGAAATAAGGAGAAAGAGAAGGAAAGAATGGGGAAGGTGTGAGAGAAATGAACTTTCTGCCATCTCAATAAACAATGCATCCAGAACGGGCCTTTCCGCAATCCAACAATGTGTGGGGACACAAGAAGACCCCCCACCCCTCTCTCCTACCATATTTAACCATTTACCGGTGTATCCAAAATTTATATTGTTTATCATATCTAGTAACAGTTACGTATCAGGTGAACTACGTGTGTTTACTACGAGGGAATCTACCATGCTATAAAAGACTCCTAACATGTGAGGATATAATGCATCTGTCTCTTGAATCCACTCATCCCGCCTTAACATTTATTAGCGCCCAACACGCCAGAGCACCCTACCCTACCCGTGCCCACATCTCTAAGCGCCTGTGTGAGAACGCATCGCAAATACCTCTCACCCCAAGACCCCGTGTCTATGCCTCCAACGTGCTAATGTACAACGCAGTCATTTCACACCCTCCACCATATTTCTAAGCCCTCATCATGTTCACCACGCCCATATCTTTAAAATCCAATATGTTAAGGTGGTTATAGACACTGGACCCAGGGCAGGAGCTGGGGAAAGATCGCCCTAGGTTTGTTTGTTTATTTCTTAAGTAAGAAATTTGTGTCTAGTTCTGGTCGGAAGGTTGACAATTTCTGACTTGAGTTCCGGATGAACCGTATTCATGTTGAAAATGTAGAAAGGGTATAAATGAGAATGAATATCTTCACAGTACAAGGTGTGCATTTCAATGGTGTAGAATATCTTCGTCAGAAATTGAAAATACCTGCCTTTCTGACGAAAATATATTCGAAATCGGTGAAATATATCTCTTGTATTGTGAAGATATTCATTCTCACCCATATCTTTTCTACACTGAGCTCCGAAGTTGGACGTCGCCAAAGGAACCGCGACCCACAACTTGAATTCCCTAACTTATCACTCACTGCCTCTGCACTTGCCTCAAGACGCTCCCATACCCCTGCGTTACTTCAGGGTCATGGCGTGGCACCGTCCAAGTAAGAGCGTGAATGCCTATCAATAAAGGGGCTTTCTTGCACTACGGCCGGTTTGGGAAGTTGGGCGAGACCCGACCCATTAGATATTCATTATACCGACATGCATATGCACAGAAATAAATACATATCTATCAGTCTAGACATGCATATCTATCAGATAAAAATTAGGTACATAGATAAATGTATATCTATCAGATAGATAGCTGCATATGTATCTATTTCTGCATATCCATTGGACTTGCCTGGCATAATTTTAACAAACTGAAAGATAGTGACGAATATGACATGGTTACATAATACTACTCTCCGTCTTTCCTCTATTTCTCTCCTTTCTCTCTCTCTCCCCCCCCCCTCTCTGTCTCTGTCTGTCTGTCTGTCTGTCTGTCTGTCTGTCTCTCTCTCTCTCTCTCTCTCTCTCTCTCTCTCTCTCTCTCTCTCTCTGTCTCTCTCTCTCACTCTCTCTCTCTCTCTATTTATATATATATATATATATATATATATATATATATATATATATATATATATATATATATACACGTATATATATATATATATATATATATATATATATATATATATATATATATATATATATATAATACACACACACACACACACACACACACACACACACACACACACACACACACACACACACACACACACACACATATATATATATATATATATATATATATATATATATATATATATATATATATATATATATATATATATATATATATATACACACACACACACACACACACACACACACACACACACACACACACATACACATATATATATATATATATATATATATATATATATATATATATATATATATATATATATATATATATCTTTCCTCTCTCTCCCTTCACTCATTCTCTCTCTCCTATGTTCGACGTCTGCTCAGTTATCAATTCTAGCAGGAAGCACTTTTGTTCAGATGTTAAAGTGCGTTCAGTAAATTCATTTTGCTAAACCCTTCCCAAAGCCTACCTAATAATCAGCATTCTTTTATATTCGTTCGCTTACAAATGAAAATGCATATTTTGTACAAAGTTATTTGTATTAGTAATTATTGTATGTACTGCTTTGTTACTAAATACATTCACAGTGTTTGTGTTTCCTTTTTCTTTGCAGTTGTTTTATTACCTTGGTTATTCAAAGTCAAGGATAATAAGGACAATTTTGTTACCTCGATTTAAAAAGTGATTAAATAAATATAAACA
>NC_091551.1:16040403-16042903 GCF_042767895.1 Penaeus vannamei
TCAGCAGACTCTATCCCTACGCACTGTGACTGTAATCTAATATTCATCCATTTATGGTAGTGCGTGGTTCAATTTTACTATTTACATCCGTTTTATCATCTAATATTTAGAAAACGGTAGAAATGCTACTTCGGAAAAGCTGCCAGCTCTGCACTCAAGGAACAAGATCAGAAATTAAGAAGGGCCGACAGTTGAATTGCGAAAAATCATTAGGTTGGGGTCCGAAGAAAATATAGTGATCGGATGGCTTGTCAATCCATTAATTCCTTACGCTTGTCCAGTTCCCTGTGACATAACGATGAACTAGTAATGAATGACAGTCGGTTGGTTATGGGGTCCAAGTCGGTCGGTGATAGATACCAGAAATGACGATTTTTTTTTTTTTTTTTTTTTTTTAATGAAATCAGATACAGATGTACAAATATGATGTTTCATTTTCTTGGCTTGAATACATCACATGTAAGTAGACAGAATTGATTTGAACTGTGACCCACACAGTAATGACAATGCAAATATAAAACAGAAGGCTAAACATCTATTAGCTTCTGTAGTGATTTTTTAAAAATCTGAAGGTTGCTAGTGGCATGGAACGCTAGTAAAGAGGAAATTACGACGGTAATTTGTTTAGTTTACTTCAGAGATTTGAAAGTTACTTGAAAACAAATCACCTTATAACAATTCCTTAAGTGTGGCTATGCAAATGTATTTTGACGTCTGTGTATAATAACGGAATCAAAACACTAGTTGCTGAATTAGAATATATGCTCCCCAATGTGGCAATAATAATCTCATTTATATTGCCGTAACCGTAAAAAAAACGTAATATTTGAAATGCCTGAGCAGTCTTCCTTGACGCGTCGAATGACCAAAGATTATTTTGATCCAGCCATGCAGCTGATCATTAGTTTTAAACGCATATATGAGTATCACATTAAAACAACTCCTTTTGCTGTTCTGTGATCATTTCTATCTGCCTTTCACATCCTTATGTCGTTTTGTACTTTCTTGTCCTCTTCCCTTCTCGTTATTACTCCTTCCCATCCCTTCTTTCCACCTTTATTCTCATTTATTTCGTGACTTACACACTTAACATAAGTCTTAGATTTCCACGTGTATTAACATTTTGTGTAAGATTACATTAAGTTTAGAAATAATGTCTTATTTCGTTATAGATAATATAGGTAACAGTTTCAGGATGGTTTTAGCACTTTGTAACATTTATTATATTTAAGCTTCGAGTTAGTTCATCATTAGGTTGCCAGACAGTGTTCTGGTGAGGAGCAGTGTCGTTGGCTGTATCTTTACAGTGTTCGTGCAATGTATACGTCTATATCATATATGATAAAATTGATATTCACACTTACAGAAACACGCACTCACATACTTTTACGCGGATACATACATCACGTATACACGCACACTCGCACACACACACACACACAAAACACACACACAAAACACACACAAACAAACACACACACACACACACCAAACACACACACACGCACACACAACACCGGATTTATTACAGCTACTTGCAATTGACATTTTCCTAGATGTCGCTGACGCTGCTCTGGTTCCCGGCTCCTGTTACCCTTCTCGAGGTTTCCCGCAAGTTACCCCTTGAGGAGGAGAGCGCATTCCTCAAGGGCGGCGCAGAATTCGACAATCGCCAAGGTAGCTCGGCACTTGTTTTTCTGTAGTGATCTCTCATGAGAAGGAGATCAAAGAAAGCTGTTTCAGGAGTGTATAATTTTGGACAAATGTGTGTAGATATAGCTATATAAGTATAGGTATGGATATGATAATATTTATTATTTTTATTGTTATGAATAATAATTCTTATTATTATTATGATTATTCCACTGCAGTACATAGGCTTCTCTCAAATCTTTGTGTGTGTACACTACATATAGGTGTGCTTACTTGTCCCGATATATATGTGTTTTTGTTATTTTGTTCTTTTCTTACTAACCACCTTTCTTTTACAGTATATTCCAAATACTATATTCAGTGTCTCTATTCTTAGATATTTGGTCTTCTCTACACACATTCTGCGATCTTCACTGTGGAAAGAACGACGAAAAGCTGACGGAAGACTATCAGCCAGCCAACATGTCAGCCGCGAACATGCAAGTTGGCAGACGCCTTTTCAAGAAGCTGTACCCCAGAGCGTCCTCCAAACGACCTGGTAAAACACACTTGCACCCTAGTTCATTCCCACACAGACACATATAGGCACGTATGCATACATTTACACGCATATACGCACACACGCACGCACGCACTCTTCTACTCCATCCCCCGCGCCTCCAAACACACACGCACCCTCACGAACACGTACACTCCTTTGCAAATCGCAGTTTAGATGAACTGTGGTCGCGGGTAGCATATGTATGAGATCTATTCATTTTTTTTTTTTTTTTTCAAAGATAAAGAAGTAATCAATTTATGATAGTAGTCCTAATCATTTAGATACATTCAGATTTGAGAACACAAT
>NC_091551.1:16047903-16057903 GCF_042767895.1 Penaeus vannamei
CTCGAGGGGTTGTCTTTTTTATATCTGTCAAATTTTTGTACTTTTCACGTATCCGACTTCTGCCTTTAGGAACTTTCAAATCAACACCTGTGGCAGCTTTTATCTCAGCTAGCAGTTGAGGGTCTTGCCAAGCAGGGTTTTCTTGCTCATACTTTTCCTTAGCAGCACGTTCCCGGGCAACATCTTCTGGACGTACCGGCTGTCCTATTTCATCTCTTGGTATAATTGGACCATGCAAAGGACATCTCTCTCGATCTCTGCGAGGACAAAGGCGTCCAGTTGCAAGTGGAGCTCTACATTCCCACTTTACAGGCTCCCAAGTACGCTCATAATTGACACGCTGTGTTGCAATGCCTAAGATGCCACCTGTTGTTTCCATTTCATCTTGTTCATGAAGGTCTGGAGTTGCTGTCCAGACCTGGCTTAACCCTGCAAGAGGATTGTGGTGACGCTGAGGCTTCATTGTTTCTTTGCTGAGGTATTCATCAGGACACCTTGCATCCACTTTCTTAACACCCTCCTTTTTGGACAACTGTTTAAGAGATATTTCTGCATTAAAATTCACACCTGAAGTTGATGGTTGATTATCTGGGTCAACTGACTTCTGACTTCCTGACTGATGAGAGGGTCCACTGATTCCCAGGAGAGCTGCCTCTGATGCTGCAGCACTGATGACACGAGGATCATCAAAAGGAACTTCTATGAAGTCATCATCACTATCACTGTCAAAGTCTTCATTACTGACTGGCTTTTGTAATTTCTGAGGTATGATCTGGACAGATTCAAACTTTCTAACTGATCCCTCAACTACATTTTTGATATCGAGAATCCGTTTTATAAGTGCGCCATTCCCTTCACTGTGTGGCCTCATTGTCTGTTCCCATCTCTTTACCAGAGGAACATACTTTGTCTTGAGGACACTGACATTCTCCTTCAAGTTCTGTATCACAATCTCATTGTCTTTAGTTTCTTGCACTTTCCTTACATCACCCAAGTTGATTTGTACACTTGTCCCTTTCATGATTCCATGTCCCCGCATTAAATCTGATCCATACTCAAACTCCTTCTCTTCTCTACTCTCATCTGGTATGAATCCACCCTCTTGGGGGCTCTCAGCATCTTCCTCAAAGAAGAATCCACCAGGTTCTTGGCCATCTTGGTCATCTAAGGGTATGAAGAAGTCATGAAGGTCAGGTATTAATAACCGAAAACAATTTTGAAATTCAGTTATGCTGTCTTTTATCTCCGCAGTACTGTTTTCCATTTCATTTGTAATCTTTTCAATTTTTTTTCTTTTTACTTCCTCCAATCTCCTTCTTTCTTCTTCTGCTGCTTGGCGCTCACTCTCTGATCTGGCTGTAAGTTCAGCAAAATCCACCTTTTTACAGTCTCGTAAATAAACATAGCCTAATTTTAAGGTCTTATAACCATGTGAGTAGGAATCGTACCACTGCTGAATGGTCTCAACACACTTCTGTTTGAGTTTTTGTGCTACAGCTTTTGGTTTTGGCAATGGCTTTTTGGGATCAAGGCCAAGCGTCAGGTCAGCAAATGTCTTGAAGTCCTTAAGTAGCAGTTCCCGAAAACAGTGAGATCTTCGAAAGATCTCGTCACAAATCTGGAAGGCACTGTATCGTATCTCTGCATGGTTCTTCTTCAAATGTTTGCAAAGCAGTTTGTATAACTCTATGACATAGAAGTCTGACTTCTTGCATATCTTCTTCACCTTCTTGAAAGTTTCCTCATCTAACTTGTCTTTGCCGGAAGTTGTTAGATCTTCCACTGACTTCCTCAGCTGATATGCATGCTGATCTTCATTCCTCTCTGGAAACATCTTCAGCTGCAAGGAAATCTGTTGGACAAAAAACATCATAAGTTACAAGATGGAATTTATGCACATGTGCAAACACACACACATGTACTCCCTAACCACTAACATAAACAAACACCCAAACTCAAACACAGACAGGCACACACACACACACACACACACACACACACACACACACACACACACACACACACACACACACACACACACACACACACACACACACACACACACACACACAAACTTGCCAAAATATGAATATTGATTAACATCATTAACATGACTTTTTATTCTATAACTATTACTAATATCAGCTTTTTATATTTTGTCATCAGTTTGATAGAAAACAGGTGGGAACAAGTTATACGGAATAGGGACAATCATAAATTTGAAAAATCATTATTATCATAAAAATAAAATACTGATAACTAATAATAGTAACAATAATAATAAAAACAACAGCAGCAACAGTAATACAAATAATATTAATAACAACTATAATGATAATAACATAAATAATAATAACAATGATGATGATTAATGATGATAGCAACAACAATAACAATAATAATAATTATTATTATTATTACTATTATTATTATTATTATTACTACTTTTATTATCAATATTATCATTATTATTACTACTTTTAGTATTAATATTATTAATATGATTATTATCATTATTATTATCATTAATAACAATAACTATAACAACAGTAATAATAAATACATTAATAAAAATACCAGCAATAATAATAGTAGTTAATAATAATAATAATAACAGTAATAATAATAAAGATAACAGTAATAATAGCATTAATAATAATAACAGGAATAATAATGTTAATAATAACTAATAATAATAGCACTACTACTAACAACTAACAACTAACAACTAACAACTAACTACTACTACTACTACTACTACTACTACTACTACTACTACTACTACTACTACTACTACTACTACTACTACTACTACTACTACTACTACTACTACTATTATTATTATTATTACCACCACAACTGATAATAATAATAATACTGCTAGGCAAACATAAGTTCCTATCTGGTGAATCTATAACAAAAAGCATTCACCATTTAACAACCATTTAATAACCTGAACTGCAATGGTACCAAAGAGATAAGAACTGCAAGCCTTGTTACTTGAGTAAATGATATTATGACTCATATGCTGTAGAACACTATGTATTCCTAAAGTATATAGATGTGTGGCCAGTGGGGGATACTGCTGAGTAGGTGGGGGGGGGGGGCACTAGGCTAGTGATGCTGGGGGAAAGTCTTGTGCCACAAATTCTAAGAGTAAATGGTAGGTATTATGGTATTATATAGTAAATGATCTACTAATTGTATCAAATAAAAGAATATGTTCCGAGAACTCACTATATTATAATTATACAAAACTAAAACCACAGTGTAGGGGATTCTTATGGGAGGCAATCCCATCGCCACACTACAGCTACACAATTAATTTATGGATATTACTGGGATCACTGGCCACTGAATACTTGTTCACCCAGTATTCTTAGCTGTGCTGATATAATTCTAACACAAATACTGGTATCAATTTACTGTGGATAGGTTAGCATAAGGATTGACCAAGTGAGACTATACAGTTTGAACAGTGAAAATTAATAAAACAATCTAGTTTTCCATGGGTTGCCTACTCTTACTTATGTGAAGGGCACAGAGCCAGATTACCAAAGCATGTAGACTTTGCATTGTGTGCCAAATACACTCTGTATACACTTCAAAATCCTTGTTTGTGAAAGCCAAAAATCAGATGTTATGTGCACTAAATATTTTTGAAGGACAATTATTTATTTTCAGGTGAGGAAATTTTTCTTCAAAATAAATGAGAGCCATTGAAAAGCAAAATTTCTTGGTTGAGGACTGGTTCTTAATTTGACTTACATGAAATCTCATGGATTAAGTATTTTGCTAAATGATCAGGACAGGATCACAAAACGATAAGTTACTAGTCATGAAAAACACATATTACACCTGTTAAATATATATTACAGGAAGTAAAGGAAAACCACAATCATTTGTCAGCATCCTTCAATTTATAGTTGCCCAGTTAAATCCAGTAATGCCACAGCTTCTGTACTTTGTACTGTGGCAAAGGCAAATAAACCTACAGCTGATATACTTTCACTGACATCCCTATCAATTAAGCATTACATAAGGAATCACTCCAAGCTCAATTTTGCTAAAAAGAAAGAAAAAAAAAACACAAGGGAGGTTTGTTTGTTTGTATTTGTCAGTCATAAACTACAAAGGTTAACAACCTCAATGCACCTTACCTAATTCTGAACAATTACCTATGTCATTTCCAAAGACAAAGAGAAAAAAAATCCTGCTGCCCTTAATCTAAAGACAGTTACCTAGAGCAGAACTATGCATAGAATGAGAAAGATTGACATAATGATTAAAAAAGAAAAACATAAAAGAACACTCCTGAGTCTCAAAAATAATTACACAACTAAACTCATTGGATCCCAGTGCTTTGCTGCCAATACACCATCCAAAATCTGGTCAGTAGGCTTTCTCAAATGACAACTCTCCTGGGTGTGTGGCTTGTACACACACAAACACTTATGTAATGTATTACCACTCCATGCCTCCCTTTTGCACTGTTTTGCCATTTTATAAGGCCTATATTTGTCACTTGATATACTGTATCAAGATGGTAACACTGCTTTCCTTGCCCAGATTCCATATCATCTCTCTTGACAGTCTACAGCTTTGTGCAATAACAAAAACAATAAGTAACAGTATGCTATGTCATTCTTTATATATTATTCAACTGGTAATTCTTTACAGTACAGACATGCTCGCCTAATATGAAGTCCCCAACGCCACGTCACAAAATTTATTCATCAATCTAAGTTGCTATAACTGGGCAAGCCCTTCAGGCACTGCCCAAGGAGTGGGTTGATGGGAGGCTCTGCCACCCCAACACCCACCAGGAAACACAGTCTTCACCTCTGTATGCTTAGCAAGATTGAGCTGAAACTCTGGAGCACCAAGTGGACATAGGCTGAGTGCAGTGATTTCCACAATGTTTTTCCCTTATTTGTGGCATTGTCTTTTGTGTCTGCAGTGTATTTTTTGTACTGACAATTATATCTTTTTTCATAACATGATAGTCATGATCAAAAAGAGTTTAGGGTAAGCCTAAAATGGCTAATTTAAGTCCATGGACCTACACAAATGAATGGGTGGTGGCTTTATATTCCCGTAAAACTGAGCTAGTAGATCATCTGATAATTTTTTTGGTATATGTCCGCCTAACGGATTGCAATGATTTAGGTATCATTGGATTCCTCTCACTGTCTAATTTCCAAATAAATATAAATTATAAATAAATTTTTGGCCCTGATTGCAGGGAAGGGCATAAAAGGTATCAGGGAAATGCGGGTTAAAATGTATATGATATACACAGAATCAGTCACTATATTGTCTAATGCAACACCCCCCATGAGGAGCTGCTGCCCCCAAACCCACGCCCAATAAAACAAAGAATCCACCACGTCTTCACGGCAAAAGAGAGCATTGGATAGACTTGGCAATGACACTCCTGCATGGGAGTTGTATGCTCGTCCATGCCGTGAGAACAGCCCTCTGCACTAGACAGTATAGTGACTGATTTTGTATATATCATTTATATTTTACCCTGCAATTTCCTTGGTACATTCCATACCCTCCCTTGCTATCAGGGCTAAGAATGTGGGGGTTTGGGAATTTTGGGAAGGCTTCCACGCAATAAAACCTACATATCTGCATTGTAGATGGTGAGACGAATCCAACGATACCGAAATCGTCACGATCATCCTAACAGGAAATCCATTCCAAAGTCTATTTTGCTGGATTATAAGTGGTGGAAATCTAAGAGCCTCTGCTGTAGTGCTGTGTCAATGACATTGCATGATGCAGTTCTGTTTTAGATAATTACTAGAACTGATAACTATACTCCGAGTAAATCAATTTGCAAACCAATGGAGTGAAGTCACTCCCATGCACCCTCATATTTCACACCAAAAGCCACATACATCATTCTTACCTCTTTATTTCCTACAAAGATGAACAGAAAACCTCTCCGCAAATCGCAGCCACCAACCGGAAGCTATTTTGTGCATCGCAGAAAGGCGTACAGCTCAGCTTGAGGTGAGATGAGACTTCTCATTTTCCTTTTGTTTACACTCTAAGCCGCTTTGTTTGTTCGGTCGCACTGGCTGTGACTTCGAAGACATTTTAGATAAGAATCTTTTATATAAAACCACAGAAATACCCATTTGTAGACTCTGTAATGAAATCCATGGCTCAATCTAAATTCCATTCGTTTGAAAGTAAACCATTCCATTCATATTCGAATTTATATAAAATTGTCCTTCGCGTTCATTCCGATCATTAGCACCAAGAGTTGTTGTACGGCTCTGCTGATTTCGCGATGCTGTGCAATATGCGACTGCACTATATATATTGCCGTCGCTATGATTAGTTTCATGATATCATTAATAGTATATACATATTTATGCAAATACATGTGCAGATATACGTACGAGTATACTAATACACATACAGTGTATTTTTCTATCGGCGGTTTATCTATCTCATCCATCCATCCATCTATCCATCTTTCCGTCCATCCATCCATGTATATATATATATATATATATATATATATATATATATATATATATATATATGTGTGTGTGTGTGTGTGTGTGTGTGTGTGTGTGTGTGTGTGTGTGTGTGTGTGTGTGTGTGTGTGTGTGTGTACGCATATATATATGTATATATATACATATATATATATATATATATATATATATATATATATGTATACACACAGACACACACACACACACACACACACACACACACACACACACACACACAAACACACACAAACACACACACACTCACAAACACGCACACAAACTCACACATACAAACACACATACACACGCATACACACACACACACACACACACACACACACACACACACACACACACACACACACACACACACACACACACACACACACACACACACACACACACACACACACACACACACACACACACACACACACACACACACACACACATATGCGTGTGTGTGTGTGTGTGTGTGTGTGTATATATGTGCGTGCATACATGTGTACAGTACACTGATTATGCGGATACGTACATGTGAACTGATAGACTGACGGATATATTCGCACATACCGCATTTCATACGTAAACCTCCTGGATACCCAAGTAATTGCATAACAGACCAGTCCAAAGCAAAATTAAACATAAATATAAAAAAAACGGACAAACTCTAAATTCTAACACGAACGCCGTTGTCGAAATAGCAGAACTAACGGTAACACAGCACAATGCACGAACTTTTTACTTATTCAGTGGACGCAGAGAAGCTACAGGTTACGCAATAGGCTGTGCATGGCAGACGCAGTGCAGTGACCTCTGTAATGAAAGAGTTATGCCATACGCAGGTACAGGAGAGAGATAGTGATGATAAATACATAATGTAAATAAGTTGATGATGATAGATAGGTAAATGTATTCGATGTTGAATAGTAAAAATAGTGATGATTATAAATAGGTATGTAAAATGCCGATAATGATAGATAAGAAAACGGAGTAATGATAATCACGTATGTAAATAATACTGATAAGTAAAATTAGAATAATATTAACGTGAGCAAAGTAGTAATGATTCATAAAAAAGGGGAAAAATATATACAGATAATAATGATGAATAAAAAAATTAATTAGTAGATAGAGTGACATTGCTAATCAAGTGAGTAAATAAAACGACCTAAGATTAGATAAATAGATAATATAATGATAATAACTTGATAGACAAGTTCAAGATGATAATATCAAGGAAATACGTCACTGAAATGAAAATGAAAGAGCAAATGAAATGCTAGTGATTAATAAAATTGAAGATGAACAAAAAGCAGAGTGATTGTAAATAAAAGGCATAATTAGATTTTAAAAAAGATAAAAGATCAGACTAAAAATAATTAAAGGAATCCATTGATAATTGAACAGATAATTAATTGATAATTGATTCGATGTGAAAGTGGAATAAGAAGTTTGATAATAAAGCCTTATTTGTGATGATATTTGCGATAATGATAATTGTGATGCTAACAATGATCATGACACCAAAATAATGACAACAATAATAGTTGCAGTGATAATCATAATGATGATATTCATGATGATGATGATAATGATATTGATAATGATAATGTTGGTGATAGTGGTATTAATGTTGATAATAATGATAATAACTATCATAACAGTAACAACCAATATGATGATGATGACGATATTAATGATGATAATGATAATGGTGACGATATTCATAATGATGATCTAAATGATC
Source organism: Penaeus vannamei (assembly GCF_042767895.1). Lineage (NCBI taxonomy): Eukaryota > Metazoa > Arthropoda > Malacostraca > Decapoda > Penaeidae > Penaeus > Penaeus vannamei. The sequence goes on from NC_091551.1 coordinate 16,056,175, forward strand.
ATAATAACACTGATAATGGTAATAATAACAATGATAATGAAGACAGAAACAACAATAATAATAACAATAATGATGATATTGATGATAATGATAACAGTAATAATGATAGTAATGATAATGACTATGATCAGTGGTGAAGGTGCTGACCTGCGTTCGATCCTCCGCACTACCAGTGGATGGTAACCCCGGCCATTCCTTGCACACAGGGGGAGATTTAGAAGCAAGATAAAACAGACAGCATGTCACAGCGAAGAATATCCATTGTAACAGATGGAATTGAAACTAATCCTAAAAAAAATATAATGATAACTACATGAATACTAATAACAATTATAACAATAATGATAATAATGACTATAATGATAGCAATGGTAGTAATGATAATGATAATGGTGATCATAATTAAAATAAAGACAATAATGCTCATAGTGATAATGGCAATGATAATAATAATACTTATCATAATGATAATAACAATGATAATACTAATAACAGCAACAGCAATAATAATGACAACAAGAATAATAATTATCAATATGACAACAACAGTAAAAATCCTAATGATGATGATAAAGATGATAATGATGATGGTAGCTAATAGTAATATGAAATAATGATAACAATAACAATAACAGTAAGGATAACCATATAATTATAATGATATGACAATAATGATGGTGGTGATGATGACTATTATGAAGATGATGATAATGATGATGGTGATAATGATAAGAATAATTATTATAATGTTTTATGATAGTAATGATATTACTACTATTTCCATTATCATTATCCTCCTCATCATCGTCTTCTTTATCACTATCACTATTATTCTCAGCATTATCATTGTTATTATCATGATTATTGTTGATATTGTTGTTATCACCATCATCATCACAAATCAGGAATCGATGAATTCGCATTTGGGAATTGGTTGGGAATTGGAACTCGAAACGACTTCGGAAAGAAAGGCAGCTTTTTTCTTTTTAATTATTTATTTATTAATTTCTTACCTATATGCAATTTCCAAAGAAAAGAGGAGAACATGCATCACTCGATAGGTCGTATTACTATATAGATTCCAGGTCAAGTTTATAACAAAGTAGGATATAAACTTGACAGCTACCGAAGTGTTATACTACAGAACACGAAGAAACAAGTTGCTTTATGGTCAGAGTCTAAGATCAGCTTGCAAAGAGTTTCTTGCAAAGAGGGTCGCCTGTAGGAGACACTGAAAGCTTGTGAAGATCATAAACAGTCCTTAAAATTATATTCCAGATTTCATATAGAGTGAGAAGTCGTAACGGATATGAATGAATGCCTGCCCCCTCGCTAGTTAAGTAACTATAACCCTAAAGATACAAGCAATTAAGGAGTATATTGAGTGAGAGATCCTTCGAACATTCGGCGTGAAAGAGAAGCTTGAACACAGGAGGCCAGGCATTGTTGGAATTAAGAAAGGGACGAAGCAGCGCCTTGGAGTCGACGGCGCCGCTCTTGGACGAAAGGCTTTGACGGGCAGTGGGCGAGAAGGTCAAGAAACATGGAGACAGAAAGAGGTTGCGGATGGGGAGGTCAAATAGCTATTCCAGTATTCTTTGGTGGCTAAATTGGGGTGAAATAATGATAATAATGATAGGAATATGATAATCTCTATTACAAGTATGCTGTTTTATGACAATGGTGGCGATAATGTAGTGCTTGCAATGACTGCCGCTGTGTAACTAAA
>NC_091551.1:16067903-16080403 GCF_042767895.1 Penaeus vannamei
AGTATATGTAAGTATTGTACATCCTTGTGTTTGAGTTTAGAAGTGTCTCAAGAGCCATCTTCAATACCGAACGAATGCCGCAACAAATTTAGCATCCAGAAACAAATAATAATTCTGAAGAAAAGAAAATGAAGGATATGCGATGGATGCAGAAAACATACAGTGCGTACCTGCGTCTGTGTGTGTTTTTTTTAATGCGTTCTAGAACCACCTCTAATACTAAACGAACAGTGTTAGTTTTCATTCAACACAGGCGTATATCCCTTCCCTAGAGAACACAGCGATTCCCCCCCCCCCTAGAGAACACGCCGATCTCCATCTCCATCCCGGATTTAATTATAAGTCCATTGTTGTTGAGGTTTTTGTTATCGCTGCTGCTGCATCCATTGGTGCTGCTGTTGCTGGTTCTGTTATTGTCTCTCTTCTTCTCATCCTCGCTTTGCCTTCCTTCTCCTTCCTCTTGTTCCTCTTCTCTTCCTCGAATTATCCCTATGTCTATGTCCGTGAGTCTCTCCTGCTGTCGACCTATAGCTTTTAATACCTTTCTTAAATTAACGGAATCCACCTTGAGCGACCAGGTCATATCCTCATCCTTGGGACTCATTTGGCGAGAGAGCAGAGTGATATTTTCCGGGAATCACGGAGCTTTCAATCGCGTCATGGTGTACTCAAGTTCGTATATTTTACACTACGTTTCGGATTACAGTTTCCCTTGGAGTTAGATCATTGATGCTCTCTCTCTCTCTCTCTCTCTCTCTCTCTCTCTCTCTCTCTCTCTCTCTCTCTCTCTCTCTCTCTCTCTCTCTCTCTCTCTCTCTCTCTCTCTTTATGAATCATCGAACTTGTAAGAAAGCGTGACTTTAGGCCTGCCAAACATTTGACCATTTCATCTATTTATAGTCCATTTAGTGATATTCTAGTTACGAATAGGGGCCTAAGTTAAACATCAATAAATCACTGATCCGTGGTCTATGAGCCCGAGAAGGACGCCCAAGAGGTGGTTTATGAGCCCGAGAAGGACGCCCAAAAGGTGCGTGTGTGCATATATGAGCCCGAGAAGGACGCCCAAGAGGTGGTCTATGAGCCCGAGAAGGACGCCCAACAGGTGGTCTATGGGCCCGAGAAGGACGCCCAAAAAGTGTGTGTGAGAGCATATATGAGGCTGAGAAGGATGCCCAAGAGTTGGTCTATGAGCCCGAGGAGGACGGCCGAGAGGTGGTCTATGAGCCCGAGAAGGGCGCCCAACAGGTGGTCTATGAGCCCGAGAAGGACGCCCAACAGGTGGTCTATGAGCCCGAGAGATGGTACATGAGCCCGAGAAGGACGCCCAAAAGGTGTGTGTGTGTGTGTGTGCATATATGAGCCCGAGAAGGACGCCCGAGAGGTGGTCTATGAACCTGAGAAGGACGCCCAAGAGGTGGTCTATAAGCCCGAGACGGACACCCAAAAGGTGTGTGTGTGTGTGCATATATGAAGCTGAGAAGGACGCCCAAGAGGTGGTGTATGAGCCCGAGAAGGACGCCCAAAAGGTGTGTATGTGTGCATATATGAGCCCAAGAGGTGGTCTATGAGCCCGAGAAGGACACCCAAGAGGTGGTCTATCAGCCCGAGAAGGACGCCCAACAGGTGGTCTATGAGCCCGAAAAGGACGCCCAAAAGGTGTGTGTGTGTGTGTGCATATATGAGCCCGAAAAGGACGCCCGAGAGGTGGTCTATGAACCTGAGAAGGACGCCCAAGAGGTGGTCTATAAGCCCGAGACGGACACCCAAAAGGTGTGTGTGTGTGTGCATATATGAGGCTGAGAAGGACGCCCAAGAGGTGGTCTATGAGCCCGAGAAGGACACCCAAGAGGTGGTCTATGAGCCCGAGAAGGACGCCCAACAGGTGGTCTATGAGCCCGAAAAGGATGCCCAACAGGTGGTCTATGAGCCCGAAAAGGACGCCCAACAGGTGGTCTATGGGCCAGAGAAGGACGCCTTAAAGGTGTATGTGTGCGCATATATGAGGCTGAGAAGGACGCCCAAAAGGTGTGTGTGTGGGCACATATGAGGCTGAGAAGGACGCCCAAGGGGTGGTCTATGAGCCCGAGAAGGACGCCCAAGAGGTGGTCTATGAGCCCGAAAAGGACGCCCAACAGGTGGTCTATGAGCCCGAGAAGGACGCCCAATAGGAGGTCTATGGGCCAGAGAAGGACGCCTAAGAGGTGGTCTATGAGCCCGAGAAGGACGCCCAAGAGGTGGTCTATGAGCCCGAAAAGGACGCCCAACAGGTGGTCTATGAGCCCGAGAAGGACGCCCAACAGGTGGTCTATGAGCCCGAAAAGGACGCCCAAAAGGTGTGTGTGTGTGTGTGCATATATGAGCCCGAGAAGGACGCCTAAGAGGTGGTCTATGAGCCTGAGAAGGACGCCCAACAGGTGGTCTATAAGCCCGAGAAGGACACCCAAAAGGTGTGTGTGTGTGCATATATGAGGCTGAGAAGGACGCCCAAGAGGTGGTCTATGAGCCCGAGAAGGACGCCCAAAAGGTGTGTGTGTGTGTGCATATATGAGCCCGAGAGGTGGTCTATGAGCCCGAGAAGGACACCCAAGAGGTGGTCTATGAGCCCGAGAAGGACGCCCAACAGGTGGTCTATGAGCCCGAGAAGAACGCCTAACAGGAGGTCTATGGGCCAGAGAAGGACGCCCAAGCGGTGTATGTGTGCGCATATATGAGGCTGAGAAGGACGCCCAAAAGGTGTGTGTGTGCATATATGAGACCAAGAAGGACGCCCAAGAGGTGGTCTATGAGCCCGAGAAGGACGCCCAAGAGGTGGTCTATGAGCCCGAAAAGGACGCCCAACAGGTGGTCTATGAGCCCGAGAAGGACGCCCAACAGGAGGTCTATGGGCCAGAGAAGGACGCTCAAAAGGTGTGTGTGTACGCATATATGAGGCTGAGAAGGACGCCCAAGAGGTGGTGTATGATCCCGAGAAGGACGCCCAACAGGTGGTCTATAAGCCCGAGAAGGACGCCCAACAGGTGGTCTATGAGCCCGAGAAGGACGCCCAAGAGCTGGTCTATGAGCCTGAGAGGTGGTCTATGAGCCCGAGAAGGACGCCTAACAGGTGGTCTATGAGCCCGAGAAGGACGCCCAAGAGGTGGTCTATGAGCCCGAGAAGGACGCCCAAGAGGTGGTCTATGAGCCCGAGAAGGACGCCCAATAGGAGGTCTATGGGCCCGAGAAGGACGCCCAAAAGGTGTGTGTGTGCGCATATATGAGGCTGAGAAGGACGCCCAAAAGGTGTGTGTGTGCGCATATATGAGGCTGAGAAGGACGCCCAAGAGGTGGTCTATGAGCCCGAGAAGGACGCCCAACAGGTAGTCTATGAGCCCGAGAAGGACGCCCAAAAGGTGTGTGTGTGCGCATATATGAGGCTGAGAAGGACGCCCAAGAGGTGGTCTATGAGCCCGAGAAGGACACCCAATAGGTGGTCTATGAGCCCAAGAGGTGGTACATGAGCCCGAGAAGGACGCCCAAAAGGTGTGTGTGTGTGCATATATGAGCCCGAGGAGGACGCCCGAGAGGTGGTCTATGAGCCCGAGAAGGACGCCCAACAGGTGGTCTATGAGCCCGAGAAGGACGCCCAACAGGTGGTCTATCAGCCCGAGAAGGACGCCCAAAAGGTGTGTGTGTGCATATATGAGCCCGAGAAGGACGCCCAAGAGGTGGTCTATGAGCCCGAGAAGGACGCCCAACAGGTGGTGTTTTGACTTTGACTTTGACAAGTTTATTGAGACAAAAGTTTACATCTCAAAAGGATGTGGTTATGTAGGTTATCCTCACCCTTACCTTGATAAGTTCCTGTGTGGGCTCACAGTTTTCATACAAAATTAGGTTTATTACCAGATAATAACATAAAATACAAAAAATAAATATATTGAGTCATGGTCTATTAAATAAAAAGTTCGTAAGCACACTCACAGATGGGATGTGAGGTACCGTAGGCGACCCATGTGTGTAGTTGTTAATTGCAAAGGACAGGTACTCAGGTCATTCTCGCGTTATCTATACATATAGGCGTACGAGGATAGAGTAAACAAACTGTTCTTTGCCGTACATATTTTTGTGAAACCCGCTGTCTCTGAAGTCTAAACAATAATGTTATAAGGTTCCACTATGCTTTACCTTGCCCTTCCATTCTGCCATTTTATCTTTAATCTTTGCCAAGTTTTGTTCAAATTCCCATCGATCTCATTTTCTGAATCTTGCTCCTTTGCAGAAATACACGTTTGTTTCATTTCTTTCTTTCTCTTTCTCCTCACGCTCTTTCTGTTTTTCTGTTTCTTCGCTGGGAACCTGGGCCAGTTTCTTTTCGATAACGTCCATTCTCTGCATCAGCGTCTGGAACATCCTGGTCATTTCGGATATTTCCTTAGAAAAATCCGCACCACTACTCCGCAGTACTTCCTTCGCTTCCTGCATCTGCATGTCCTATCCATCATCACAAGCCATTGGCGACGGCACCACCCACAGTGGGCCCTGCACCCAGGCATTAGGGACTGCATCTGTCTCCTCCCTCGGCACCTCTGGCCGCGTGGTGACCGGCCCTTTTCCATTTTCTGCAACTCCTTCCTTGGGGACCGCCGAAGCAATCTTGAATTGTGGTCTCGCCCTGCATGCAGGAGACCCGGCATTGTGGCGGCCTCCGCAGTTGCAGCAGCAAGGCGTAATCCTTTCTCCCTTTTCAATTTTGGCCCGGCAGACCCTTGAGTCATGTGTCCTACCACAAAACCTGCATCGAGCATCCTGATGACAGGCCCACGACTTGTGGCCCCATCTACAGCACTTCAGGCACATGACTGGCGGCTCTACATACGGTGCCACCCTCCTGTACCCCGCTCCAGAGATGAATACCTTCTCTGGCACTTCCCGCTTCACAATGGCAACGAGCTGGCTCCGCTGCTCGCCCCTGGACGTGTGTCGCCTTACCCACACAAATCTCTCTTCGTCCAGTAGGAAGTCCGGGTCTAATATTGCGGGATATCGGGAAATTATCACCTTAGTGAAGTTTTCCCCAGCCTTTGGGACAGTCATCACTGCCCCCTTGTATCCCTGAGTTATTATTATTATTATTATTATTATTACAGTCTGCACCGCCTGGCCTGCTCGCACTGTGAGATACGGCATTGCTTTGCCTTCCTTTATCACTGGCTCGAAATCAGCGTGGTCCCGGCCCAGTTGCATGGCCGACCTTAATTTTTCTAAGAAACCCATGGCGCAGTCCTGTGGAAATACCAGACTTTTCCTGTCGTTCACACTGGCAACATTCTGGGGTGCTGCTTCGTTTCTGTCGTTCTTCTTCCTCTTCTCCGGCTCGTACCCATTCTTGTCACTCATGTCTATGCTTCCATCACTTCTTACCTCTCATGGGATCCACTTCCACTAGCAACACTAGCCATGCTGATACCTTGGTAGGAGGTGACCCGCTCCCTGTCCGAGGTCAGATAGGGGTGGGTAAACACAGGATTCGGGGGACCTCACGCCTGAGGACAGTATTATAAACACGTCCTAGTCCTACGAGAGATACACCACGACTGACAGGTGGTCTATGAGCTCGAGAAAGACGCCCAAAAGGTGTGTGTGTATGTGTGCATATATGAGCCCGAGGAGGACGCCCGAGAGGTGGTCTATGAGCCCGAGAAGGACGCCCGAGAGGTGGTCTATGAGCCCGAAGAAGACGCCCGAGAGGTGGTCTATGAGCCCGGGAAGGAAGCCCAAAAGGTGTGTGTGTGTGTGCATATATGAGCCCGAGAAGGACGCCCAAGAGGTGGTCTATGAGCCCGAGAAGGACGCCCAACAGGTGGTCTATGAGCCCGAGAAAGACGCCCAACAGGTGGTCTATGATCCCGAGAAGGGCGGCCAAGAGGTGTGTGTATACATATATGAGGCTGAGAAGGACGCCCAAGAGGTGGTCTATGAGCCCGAGAAGAACGCCCAGCAGGTGGTCTATGAGCCCGAGAAGGACGCCCAGCAGGTGGTCTATGAGCCGGAGAAGGACGCCCAGCAGGTGGTCTATGAGCCCGAGAAGGACGCCCAAGAGGTGTGTGTATGCATATCTGAGGCTGAGAAGGACGCCCAAGAGGTGGTCTATGAGCCCGAGAAGGAAGCCCAAAAGGTGTATGTGTGTGTGTGCGTATATGAGCCCAAGAAGGACGCCCAAGAGGTGGTCTATGAGCCCGGGAACGACGCCCAATAGATGTGTGTGTGCGTATATGATTCTGAGAAGGACGCCCAAGAGGTGGTCTATGAGCCCGAGAAGGACGCCCAAGAGGTGTGTGTGTGCACATATGAGGCTGAGAAGGACGCCCAAAAGGTGTGTGTGTGCACATATGAGGCTGAGAAGGACGCCCAAGAGGTGGTCTATGAGCCCGAGAAGGACGCCCAAGAGGTGGTCTATGGCCCGAGAAGGCCGCCCAAGAGGTGGTCTATGGGCCCGAGAAGGACGCCCAAAAGCTGTATGTGTGCATATATGAGGCTGAGAAGGATGCCCAAGAAGTGGTCTATGAGCCCAAAAGGGACGCCCAAGAGCAGGTCTATGAGCCCGAGAAGGACGCCCAAGAGGTGGTCTATGAGCCCAAGAAGGACGCCCAAGAGGTGGTCTATGAGCCCGAGAAGGACGCCCAAGAGGTGGTCTATGAGCCCGAGGAGGACGCCCGAGAGGTGGTCTATGAGCCTGAGAAGGACGCCCAAGAGGTGGTCTATGAGCCCGAGAAGGACGCCCAAGAGGTGGTCTATGAGCCCGAGGAGGACGCCCAAGAGGTGGTCTATGAGCCCGAAAAGGACGCCCAAGAGGTGGTCTATGAGCCCGAGAAGGACGCCCAAGAGGTGGTCTATGAGCCCGAGAAGGATGCCCAACAGGTGGTCTATGAGCCCGAGAAGGACGGCCAACAGGTGGTCTATGAGCCCGAGAAGGACGCTCAACAGGTGGTCTATGAGCCCGAGAAGGACGCCCAACAGGTGGTCTATGGGCCCGAGAAGGATGCCCAAAAGGTGTGTATGCATATATGAGCCCGAGAAGGACGCCCATGAGGTAATCTATGAGCCCGAGAAGGACGCCCAAGAGGTGGTCTATGAGCCCGAGAAGGACGCCCAAGAGGTGGTCTATGAGCCCGAGAAGGACGGCCAATAGGTGGTCTATGAGCCCAAGAAGGACGCCTAAGAGGTGGTCTATGAGCCCGAGAGGTGGTCCATGATCCCGAGAAGGACGCCCAAAAGGTGTGCGTGTGTGCATATATGAGCCCGAAGAAGACGCCCGAGAGGTGGTCTATGAGCCCGAGAAGGACGCCTAACAGGTGGTCTATGAGCCCGAGAAGGACGCCCAAGACATGGTCTATGAGCCCGAGGAGGACGCCCAAAAATTGGTCTATGAGCCTGAGAAGGACGCCCAAGAGGTGGTCTATGAGCCCGAGAAGGACGCACAACAGGTTGTCTATGGGCCCGAGAAGGACGCCCAAAAGGTGTGTGTGTGCGCATATATGAGGCTGAGAAGGACACCCAACAGGTGGTCTATGAGCCCGAGAAGGACGCCCAACAGGTGGTCTATGAGCCCGAGAAGGACGCCCAACAGGTGGTCTATGAGCCCGAGAAGGATGCCCGAGAGGTGGTCTATGAGCCCGAGAAGGACGCCCAACAGGTGGTCTATGAGCCCGAGAAGGACGCCCGAGAGGTGGTCTATGAGCCCGAGAAGGACGCCCAACAGGTGGTCTATGAGCCCGAGAAGGACGCCCAAGAGGTGGTCTATGAGCCCGAGAAGGACGCCCAAGAGGTGGTCTATAAGCCCGAGAAGGACGCCCAAGAGGTGTGTGTGTGCACATATGAGGCTGAGAAGGACGCCCAAGAGGTGGTCTATGAGCCCGAGAAGGACGCCCAAGAGGTGGTCTATAAGCCCGAGAAGGACGCCCAAGAGGTGTGTGTGTGCACATATGAGGCTGAGAAGGCCGCCCAAAAGGTGTGTGTGTGCACATATGAGGCTGAGAAGGACGCCCAAGAGGTGGTCTATGAGCCCGAGAAGGACACCCAACAGGTGTGTGTGTGTGCATATATGAGGCTGAGAAGGACGCCCAAAAGGTGGTCTATGAGCCCGAGAAGGACGCCCAAGAGGTGGTCTATAAGCCCGAGAAGGACGCCCAAGAGGTGGTGTATGAGCCCGAGAAGGACGCCCAACAGGTGGTCTATGAGCCCGAGGAAGACGCCTAACAGGTGGTCTATGAGCCCGAGAAGGATGCCCAAAAGATGTGTGTGCATATATGAGCCCGAGAAGGACGCCCATGAGGTGGTCTATGAGCCCGAGAAGGACGCCCAACAGGTGGTCTATGAGCCCGAGAAGGACGCCCAACAGGTGGTCTATGAGCCCGAGAAGGACGCCCAACAGGTGGTCTATGAGCCCGAGAGGTGGTCCATGAGCCCGAGAAGGACGCCCAAAAGGTGTGTGTGTGTGTGCATATATGAGCCCGAGAAGATCGCCTAAGAGGTGGTCTATGAGCCTGAGAAGGACGCCTAACAGGTGGTCTATGAGCCCGAGAAGGACGCCCAACAGTTGATCTATGAGCCCGAGAGGTGGTCCATGATCCCGAGAAGGACGCCCAAAAGGTGTGTGTGTGTGTGCATATATGAGCCCGAGAAGGACGCCCAAGAGGTGGTCTATGAGCCCGAGAAGGACGCCCAACAGGTGGTCTATGAGCCCGAGAGGTGGTCCATGAGCCCGAGAGGTGGTCCATGAGCCCGAGAAGGACGCCCAAAAGGTGTGTGTGTGTGCATATATGAGCCCGAGAAGGACGCCCAACAGGTGGTCTATGAACCCGAGAAGGACGCCCAAAAGGTGTGTGTGTGTACATATATGAGGCCGAAGAAGACGCCCAAGTGGTGGTCTATGAGCCCGAGAATCGATGCCCAAGAGGTGGTCTATGAGCCCAAGGACGCCCAAGAGGTGGTCTATGAGCCCGAGAAGGACGCCCAAGAGGTGGTCTATGAGCCCGAGAAAGACGCCCAAGAGGTGGTCTATGAGACCGAGGATGACGCCCGAAAGGTGGTCTATGAGCCCAAGAAAGACGCCCAAGAGGTGGTCTGTGTGTGTGCGCATATGTGTGTACACAATACATGTGTTTGTATGGGTGTGTGTGTGTATTGTTGTGTGTATAAAAGCACACACAATCGCGAATGTGTGTGTTTATGTGTCTGTGTGGGCGTGTCTATGGGTGTATACATGTATACACCCATTGACATACAGACAGGTTACTTGGCCTGTGGTGCTTGCTCGCTAAGCTCACGGGCGTTTCACATCCTTAGGGCTTTGCCCTTATGTAATACAATATTAACAAATGTGAAATAAGTCATGTTATACAAATAGTGGTTTATTTATCGGTCTACACATTAATGTTGTTTCTTGGAAGATTCGCTTTCATTAGTTTTCTTCTTCTTAGTCCTTTTTTGCGTCGAATCTGCGTTTAGGAAATCTACGACCTTCATCGCTGTCTTCAAAACTTATCCTTTTAATTATGGTGAAGATCTCGTTTCTCGTTGTTCTTATCGTTTCCAAAATGCCATCTTTAAGTTCCTCCAGTGAATCTTCAGTGTTGGTTGACACGAAGTCGGTGTCGTATTCCGGTAAAATCATCTTAATTGCCTCTTCTGTTAGTTTAAAGACGTTTTCAGGAGTAACAATTGTTCCGTGCTCCACCTGTCCTTCAGAGAACTTAGGTGCTGTCAGTGTTGTCTCAAGGTTCACCTCTCCTGTTGTAATGATTTTGTCTAGAAACAACTCATGGCTATATTGCCGTTTTCTTAAGTAGTTCTAGTATAGATAATCAGAGAATCCCACTTTCACTCGTGAACATGCAACGTAAAACTGTCCATGAGAGAGGCAGTCTGCTGTATCTAACAATAATCCTTATCTATCGAATGTCTGCCCCTGTGACTTGTTTACAGTCTTTGCAAAACTCAGTTTAACTGGAAATTGCTTTCTTTTGAAGTATACTGGTGTATCTGTTCGTATGAGTGTGACTCTTGGTATGATCCTTGCTCACCATCACATACGCCTCCCAAGATATTCCCCAAAATGATATTATTCTTTAGGCTCGTAACAGTCAATCTAGTTCCGTTACAGATCTTAGGAGGATTTAAGTTACGAATGACCATCATTACGCACCCAACCTTCAGTTTATACTCTTGAAGTGGTAAATTGGAGCTTTTCATTCCATTACAAACATGGATTCTTCATCAACTGGTAGATATTCAATTCTATATCACTTTACCGTTAATGTGGTCATAAATGATGTCGTTCACATCATCTATATTAACGTTAGTTGATATAATTTACCGCTTTTTAAAGTAAACTTTGTTCATTATGTTATTTTCATTGTTGTCGTACGTTTCCAATCAACTGTTTTCTTGATATGCCCTGAAAACCAAAGTTCTTCGGTATCTGTACTTTTCCACTTAAAGTTGAACGGATAACCAGCAACTTCTTTGCAAATGCAACGTTAGCGTCATCTAGCGTCTATCTTTAGTCTAACGTTCTCAGTTAGCTCCAATTTAACCAAATTCGGTCAGAAAAAGCTGTTTTTTATACAATAATTCAATTCATCGTTCTTTCCTCCTCCTCTAATGACAGGAAGGATTCGTCCAAAATCACCGGCGCATATGAATGGTATACCACCAATGAACGCATCTTTCTCTGTCATATCTATCAAAGTCACATCAAGAGCAGCAATAGTGTTCTTGTTAGCCATTACTACTTCCCTTTTTACCACCGGAAAAGATGGCACTAGTCAACATCGTGAATATATATACATTATGTAAACCAGAAAATTCATCTAATCAAGACTTTTCCCCCTCAGGCTACGCTCACTGGATCGGCGGCCTGTACCTGGAGCCGTCGTGGCGCTGGATCTTCAAGGGGTACGAGGTGGACCTTGACCCTCTGTCCTGGATCAGCATGGACGACCGCAGCAGGAGGGTCGGCCCGGGAGACATTTCCAACGGCCGTTGCCTCAGCTTCTCGTTCATTCACCGAGCTTCGAGCTACGCGTTCGGAGGGTGTGAATGCGCGTTCGAAAAGTACTACGTGTGCGAGGCTATCGAACGGACCCACAGGATGCTGTAGAAACGGACCCGCAGGAGGACATGGAAACGGACTCACAGAAGGATATAGAAATGGACACACAGAAGGATACAGAAACGGATCCACAGGATGCTGTAGAAACGGACCCGCAGGAGGATATAGAAATGGAGCCATAGAAGGATATAGAAACGTAAACACAGGGAGACATAAAAACGAAACTACAGGATGCTATGACTACGGACCCACAGGGGACTATAGAAACCCAGGTGTTGTTAGCAGCTTCGTCGGGCATTCTGAGGCAGGAATTTACGTTGTGTCAGATTTTTTTTGTACTTTGTTAAAATATACTGTGTCTGGTACACATTGTTTTAGAGGAGTAGCCTAGAAGAAGCTGGTTTTACTCGCTCTCTCTATTTCTGTGTGTGTGTGTACATATATATATATATATATATATATATATATATATATATATATGTGTGTGTGTGTGTGTGTGTGTGTGTGTGTGTGTGTGTGTGTGTGTGTGTGTGTGTGTGTGTGTGTGTGTGTGTGCGTGCGCGCGTGTGTGTGTGTATGTGTATGTATAAATATTATATATGTATATATATATATTTATATATATATATATTATATATATACATATATAGTATATGCATTGATAATGAAATGCATTAATAATTTTTGTTTACCAAAATAGGGTAGTTTTACCTATCTGTTTGGCTGAAAATGTTATGTGCTCTAATGTCACAGTAGTATTTTGGCATCTGGGTGTGAAAACCATGATGTTACGCATAAAAAATCTTATGTGTAATGCCAGTTCTTATTGTTATTTATATGAAGATGCAAATAAAAAAATAAAGCTGGGAGACATTTATTTACTAACAACCTTACAGAAAATATTTCATAGTATACACATGTAACAAACGTAGAAAGAAAAAAATATATATACGGAAAACAAACATCTACAATAAATTAAAAAAGGTTAACATATATTTAGCAATATGTCAACACGAACACACTTTGTACATAAAGGGAAATAATAGATCATCCTACATCTGGTACCCGCTCTGGCTGTCGTAGGCTTTACTGATATAATCGTACTTGGAAGTTATCGTACAGAGAAAAGGTAATGATAATGGTCTATTTCAACTTGAAAATGAAGTCGAAAGATCATTTCCACTAAGAGAGCGAATCAAAAGGGTTAATCTGGAGATTCTGCAATGGCACAATTGATGAAGAATTCCAGGTATGTGCCAAGGTAAGGGAAATGTTGAAACGATTAAATATTTACATAAAATATAAGTTGTTGGAAGTACCAACACAACACACATGCATAAATACATACATAGATGTATTTATGTATGTACACACACACACACAGTCGTATATATACATATATATA
>NC_091551.1:16085403-16087903 GCF_042767895.1 Penaeus vannamei
CGAATCATTTTTTTAGATAGTATATGTCATATTTTCTTAGGGGACTGAAAACAAAAGTAAACAGGAAATGGAATTATAAATGGACTTCTATTAAATGGTGATAAGTAATTATATAGTTTGGATGAAACGGTGCTATACGTATATGAACACTTATATATTAAAGGAGATTATATTGAAACGACCACATGAAAGCATAGACCAAAATCCTTAGTAAAATTGCTAATCTCTTTGACTATCTAAACCCCCATTTATTAAAAAACATTCCTCGTCCGAGAAGTGATAAAACGTGTGACACATCATGCAGTTAGTCGAAGAGAATAGTCTCCCGTACGTCCGTGACAGAAAACGAGAAGAACGGAAAATGGGAGGTGGGTGCCTACATTGCCCCTTTAGCGGCGTACATTGCCGTGGCTACCGTCAGCACATGCGTGTCTTGGGCCATCTTGTCCTGCGGCCGACACTTGATCTGGATGATCTCGTCCTCCGGAAGCTTCAGGCCGCTCACCAGCGGGAACCTCAGGTTGAGACACAACCACGTCTGCAAGGGGAAGACACGTACAAGGTCTGCTCTGTTTGGACGGGGATTCACCTCTCAAAATCCGCCAAGATAAGTCGGAGGAGAAAGAACCCGTTTTCCAGTAGAATAGATTTATGTGAAAATCAAAAGAAAACTTTTTGCACGGAATCGTCGCCCCAAGCAACTTACTTCGCCATTGGGCTGACGGCAGCGCTGCACGCCACATCGTTCGAGGTCGCGCACGATCAGCTGGAACATGTCGTTCGTGATCTGCGTCGGGATCATCCTGCAGGCCGTGTTGATGGTGGGGTCCACGGTGGGGCGGTCCTCGAACACGGGGATGGCGTTGTAGCCCACCGGGAGGTTGAGGAGCGCCATGAACGAGCTCGCACTGCCCGTGTCGATGCATTTGATGTCTGCCGATGAGGTGGTGGGAGGGAGTCGTGAATTTTTCATTTATTATTTGTGTAGTTTTGGTTTTGGGAATGGGACAGGATGGAGACGGGTGTTTGGGGCAGGATAAGGACTACGATGAGAGAGTAACCAACGGTAGATCTGTCATGAATCTAGATTTATACACATCAGCCATTTAGATAGTACTGATAGTGAAGATCCGAGCAACTGCAAGTGAAATCCAATCTGACTCCTCTCCCAGCCAGAGCACTCCCCGGAATCCCTCCCTCCCTGATCCGCCCTTCGCGAGGCAGCGACGCCCTTGGAGGAACCCGAGGACTCACCTGTGACCTGGGTCCTGTCGGCTCCCGGCGGAGGGGAAGGAGAGCTGATGGGAATGGGAATCGCAGGCGGGCCGAAGGTGGTTCCAACGAGAGTGGGCGGGGGAGTCGCGGGCGGAAGGCCTACGGGCGGCGCAGGAGGCTTAGCTGATCCCAGGGGCGTCGAGGGCGGCCCGAAACCATCGGACTCGGGAATGGCAGGAGGGCGGATGGAGGGCGGCCGAGGGAAGTTGCGGTGGGTCGTCTCCTCCTGAGGCTGCGGAAGGAGGCGCGTCAGGTGGGGTTCCCTGCCTGGCTCACTGTGGCTGGTCTTTATCATTTTTGTCTTCATGTTATTATTATCATCTTTAATCACTATCATATATATTATCTTTACCATCATTACCGTTATTACTCTTACCAGTAATACTATTAACATATCTTTTATAAATATCATTATTATTATCATTATTATTATTATTATTATTATTAACATTATCACGATCATTAACACTATTATCAATTGCTATCTTTATTATTTCTATTATCATAATTAAAATCATTATCATCATCATAATCACCATCACTACTATCACTACCTCCATTAACTATTACTATTACCTATTACTACATCTGTCATTATTACTACTACTATTACAACCATTACTATTGCAACAATCAATATCACGATTTTCAGCACTATTCAGATACCATTACAACTATTACTATTACAACTATCACTGATATTGCTACCAATACAGCTATCATAATTACCTACCATTACAACCATCACCATTACCACTTCTGTAACCATCACTGCCGCACTTCCTCTCCCAACTGGTTACACGACGTGTCGGTCCACCATTCACTACTACAACTACCATAATCACCCCCATTAACTCCCACAACCACCATAATTACCCCCATTAACTCCCACAACCACCATAATCACCCCATTACCATTACAACCACCATTCACAACCGCCCCTCCTACCCTGGCTATACGAGGCGTTGGTCCTCGCGGTCGTGGAGGGAGCTTCCTTCTGCTCACTCTCGCGGGAATCCCCATCCTATTCACCGAGAGGACGTCATCCTTTCGCCCTTCTCTCTCCTCCTCTTCCTCTCCTTCGCTCTCCGTCTCCTCCTCTCTTTCTCTCCCCGTTTCTTCGTCTTCTGTTGACGTTGTTCCTTCTTCGGTGTCTCCTTCTGTGTTGTCTCCTGGGATGTCGACTTGGGAGTCCTGCGAAGAGGTTTGTTTATTTGTTTATTT
>NC_091551.1:16105403-16112903 GCF_042767895.1 Penaeus vannamei
GTATCAGGAAGGATGATAAGGCATAAGCAGTTGGCTTATATAATGTACATTCAACACAACAGACTCCAGCAAAATAAGATATTTCAAGAACCTTCAATGAAATATTTCGTTAAACTATGAAAACAAAATTAAGTTGACGAGTATTTCCCGCCACTTATTTCCCGCAGTGCTTCGAATATAAATGCTAGAAGATTAGAGATGCATGTTGCAGTCAAAGTAGCTGTTGCAGAATGGACGGCAGGGTGTCCTAGCGCAGATCGAGATAAAGAAAGACCATGATAGAGTGACCGCCATCAGGAATAAAAATACGCTCTCACGGCTTCCTTTGTTTACTTTATTCACGTGCGGGGAAGGGAGAGTTAATGTAAAGGCATATTTGATTTTACTTGATACTACAGTATATTTGGTTTTGTTTAATGCAACTGTATATATGATTTTCTGCATATTTTTTTCAAGTATACCTTATTTCTATCTTCGTCTGAGAAAAAAATTGAGAGTTACTCTTCCTTTTTAATTTCTATTAGATAATTGACAAAAAAGTAACGTAATATCATGATTTTTTAAAATAGCGATGTAATTTTTTGCAGGATACTAATAATTATATAAAAAAAGACGAAGAGGAAAAAGTAAACAGTAGAAAAAATAGCAACTTTATGTCTAGAAAGTTGCCTAGTCATAGTTTTCTTCACTTCTTATATCAACGCTCCTTGGTTCTCCATGTCTTAATGCCATCTCAAACAGTTAAGAAATTCCTACACAGTAACCTCGGCATCCTGACTTTATCCTTTCACCCGTATTCCTCGGATAAAAAAGGTTACATAGAACTCCAGACTTTAGGGTCTTGGGTGATTCGGAGGTCACAAGAGGTCATCCGCGGAGGAGAAACATGGCAAAGAAAATGGAGGAGCAGTGTTGTCACAAAGAAAACGGGATGATGACGGAGTTGCCAAATATTACAATGAAAATGAAAGCGTCGGAAAAAATATGATAATAATGAAAAAAATACAATAACTATAATAGATGATAAAGATGATAACGTAATAAATGGTAATAAGAAAAAATCGCGATATATTCAGCTAATTATTTTATTTTGACCATATTTTTAGTCCTATGATATGGTCATTATTAGATTTCCACTTCCTCCTAACTTCCCGAAAATAAAAAACTTCCCGTAAATAAAAATTCTCAAAGATGGCGATAAAACACAAAGAGAAAACACAAGCATTTATCCTAAAAGCTTTCCTTAATCAAAATACATCGAGAGTCACTCGCCTAAACAAAGACAAGATAAAATATAATACAAGATTAAAAGCATTGTATTTAAGAGACGTACGATTGAAGACACTATGGCGCCTTTGAGGGTGGAGTGAGGCACAAGCGCCCTTATGTATTACAGATATAAGGCGTTTTTGGTTTGCAGGCGTCTAGAATGCAACGTTGCAACCGAGAGTGAATATATAAATTCATACATAAATCTGCGATTGTCATGTCAGAAGCATGTGTGTGTATAGGCTGGATAATTGTGATTTAGTCGATTTGGGGAAAGTGTGTGTGCGTGTGCGTGTGCGTGTGTGTGTGTGTGTGTGTGTGTGTGTGTGTGTGTGTGTGTGTGTGTGTGTGTGTGTGTGTGTGTGTGTGTGTGTGTGTGTGTTTGTGTTACATTTACTCGAACATTCAACATCCACACTCTTACAGGATTTTCACATTCACTAAATGAAAACCAAAAATTATATTATAGATACCAATGAAAAAACAACCCTTCCATATGCTACTCTACAGCACTGGTTCATCGACGATTGAGAATATGCAAATGACACTTCAGAACAGGTCTTGCGACATTCTAAGAGCATACATATTGACAGACCAAATCGATAAAGTTACTTGATAACTTGTTTCTCCACGATATGAAAAAAGTCACAGATGCTTTGTGATAAGAGAATAAAAAATATACATAATGATTTTCCTGAAAATGATTGGGATGATGCTGTGCCTTGAAAAAAATTGAATAACAAATAAAAATAAAAAACTAAAAGAAAAAATGGGAAAGAATAAAAAAAATAATAAAATAACCAATAGATAATTAAAAAAAAAAAAACTAAATAAATAAAAAACGCAAATACTGAAATAGAGAAAAAAAAAATATTTCCCTCGCCTGGTTGCCCTTCGCGTTGCAAAATATAAGACGTTCGTGCAAAAGGACAAGAAAACCCCGCGACTTCAGTGTTGCTCCGAACGCCGAGCTGTCCGAGGCGCAGAAATATGACTATGTGTGTGTATGCGTGTGGCCGTGGGTGTACGTGGGAGAAAAGAGAAATAAAAAACTGCTGTACTATTATGATTCATATTATCATGATGATCATTATTGTCATCATTCGGATTATTATAGTTACCGGTCTTATTACAGTCATTATCATGTTCATTACGGGTGCTAATATTATTATTTACCAAGTGACCTCTCTCTACGTACTCTTTAACCATTTGCCTATTTACAGCTCTGTTATTCTTTGTCTTGATCCATTTCCTAATTATTCACATCAAGGATTCATCATCCATAGTCAAAAATTTCCAGATATTTCTAAAATTCTGTCTTATTGATATCGGACCTCGGTGTTACGTGTTTTAAAAGTTTATGTCATCTGTCACGTTTGTCATCGTTCGTATGTTTTTGAATGGTGTAATTTCTTTAAAGGTGAAGATCTGTACTAATTATAGAGAACCATGTACAAGGGGTAAGTTTTCAAGCACCAGGATGTGTCTAATTGAAAGCAAAGTCATATATTAGGCTTCGGTCTTTAAAGCACCAGGACGATTCTTGTTAAGGGTAAGGTTATATACAAGCAATAAATCTTAAAGTACTAGAATGGAGTTTCATTAAAGTTAAAGCCACGTAGAAGCAGTATGTTCTAAGGCACAAGAATGTTTCCTAAAGTTTTAAGCCACGTAGAAGTAGTACGCTTTAAGGGACCAGAATAAGTTTCAATAAATGCTAAAATCATATATATATAAGGGTTTGACTTAAAGCACTAGGATAGTTCTTTTTAAAGCACCTGGGACGAGTCTTACTCCCTCCTGAGATGCACTGTACAAGGCGTCGGTTGAAAGGGGAAGGAACTCGGCAAGTTGGCTTGTTGTCTGAAATCCTGTGTGGGTGTATATTTGAGTGTATGTAAATCTGACTGTGTGCATATGTGTGTGTGTATGTGTGTGTGTGTGTGTGTGTGTGTGTGTGTGTGTGTGTGTGTGTGTGTGTGTGTGTGTGTGTGTGTGTGTGTGTGTGAGAGAGAGAGAGAGAGAGAGAGAGAGAGAGAGAGAGAGAGAGAGAGAGAGAGAGAGAGAGAGAGAGAGAGAGAGAGGATAATTCGGGATATAAGTGCACGAGTATATAAGCACACGTACGATCATCTGAACGAAAACAAACAACTGCAAAGAATTTAAGAATATTTTCCTCAACCCATTCAAAAGCAACTTTGCATGGCCATGTGTGTACGATGGCGTGTGTGCCTGCTTCCTTGCCTGCATGTGGTTTTATGTGGCAGTAGGTTAATGGCCATACCGCCGAGACTACAAATTAAGACCATTCCTTTGAGTATTACGCTATATCATTGTTCAACCCGCACTGACCTCTCCTCTTACCTTGTTTGCTGTGCTTGCTGTCTCTCTGCTGCTGCTTTTGATGCTTGTCCTTCGAAGCGAAATCTGGAAATAGAAAAGAACTATTTTAATTCATTTTGATATTTTTTCTTCTTGTTTTTCTTTTTTTTCGGTTATATGTGTTTTCCTTTTGATGGAGATTATGGGGAATTTCATTTAATGAAAAGGAAAGGAAAAAATATTTGTCTTTTCGTTTTAATCTTTGAAATCTGATAACAGGAAAAGAACGAAAATCTTCAAGTCATTTTTGTAACTCCTTTCCCTGGCCTAAAATATTCGTTAGAAAAATTATACGGCCGTTCTAACGAAATGTGGAAAGCGACGAAGTAAATAAAATGGTATTCATAATGTATCATTCACCGATATCCCTTTACGCAACACCCAATATGATGATATGAATAGAAGAAATACTTTAAATATGCGCAACAAAAAACAGCCACCCAAACTCCCACTAAATCCTGAAACAATTCTTCCAAACCTGCTTTTAGAATGTAAACAACGTAGTCCGCTTCATTACCCGTTTCAGAACCACTGTTCCGAAGCAGTAAGAGGCAGAGAAGAAAAAGATTCATATGGTTTCGAAAGAGTCGAATGACAACCGTGATGAACCGATCTTCCTCACCGTCTCGAGCGTATCCAAGTTGACGCGTTTTAAATCTGCTTATCCTTTCGATATAATCCTATTAGCGTAGAGTTTACATTCATTCGTTTCTTTCATTTGAAGGTTATAGTATTGCTTTATTTGTGTTGTTCGTGTTTGTATGGGAATATGTCGTTTTCATGAAGTTGTGAAGTTATTTACTATCATTTGTTTTTTACCTAAGCGAAACATGGGGCTTTAGGATAACTCGTATGAATATATATATATATATATATATATATATATATATATATATATATATATATATATGTGTGTGTGTGTGTGTGTGTGTGTGTGTGTGTGTGTGTGTGTGTGTGTGTGTGTGTGTGTGTGTGTATGTGTGTGTGTGTGTGTGTGTGTGTGTGTGTGTGTGTGTGTGAATGTAAGGGTAAGTTTAAGTGTGTGTACTCGAGAGGCATTTCAAAAAGACATTCCACAAGAGCATATACACACAACTGCATTAGTTACACGCTAACAGAGACTCTACACCAAACAGAGATTAACAGCTGATAATATCGACGGCGGCAGCGTTGTCCGCCGAGTGTGTGAGCCTTTTGTAAAGAGGCTTTCCACGTGGTCGCTTGAGGGTCGAGCAGAAAATAGGATCCATTAAAGGTAGTCCCGCTAAGGAGAAATCCGTGTGAAGGTGACACCTACTCGTGATTTCTTTTTTTTTTTTTTTTAGAATTTTGTCTACTTGTTCGATACTGCCTGTCCATTTTTATATTTTCCCTGTGTTTGTTTCTTTGCTTGTTTACTTGTTTGCTTTGAAATTTCTCATTTTTGTCCGATGTCTCGATAATGTTTTCCACTTTTCGATTCATAATTGATTCTTTGAACCTTTTACCTCAGGAAGAAATAGCTTCACACCTTCTAAATTTCAATTACTCAAAATTTCCGAATACTTAGGATGATTTTTTTTTTTAACCTTTACTTCCACGGCAACTCCCAGCTTAAAGATTCTTCAGTAATGTTTTGCACACGACATTGCAGGTTGTAAGGTGTGAACCTTTAGTCAGCAGAACTATAATTTAGTAGAAAATTTCAAATAACCACAAACACACACACAAACACACACTCACACATACATATATACATATATAAAAGTACATTATGACTAAGATCTTTCCTGCGAGACAGCACCCCACCAGTCCCCCACCCCCACCCCCCCGCGCGACCTATAGCGAGTTCGTGAAGCTTCGAACTCGCGCCGCTTCGAGGCCGCCTCCAAGACCCGATCGGCGAGAAGGGAGAGTGAAGTCCCCGGCGGCCTCATGTATATGTAGATGGCCCTCATGGACCCTTCATTCCAGGCAGGCAAGAAGCTCGTGGAATTATGTAGATCGCGATTATGTAGATTGCTCGTGCTGTTGCGGGCTCGCCTCCGTGTCTCGGCCGCGTGTCGAAACGGCTTCGGGTGTTGGTTGGTCGAGGCTCAGTGGGAACGGCTGTGTGCGAGGTGATTATGGGTCTGTCTGTCTATCTGCTTGTCTGTCTGTCTACCAACCCGTCTACGTAGAGAGATCCACATTCTGTACTGAACAAACTTATATATGTGTGTGTCTGTGTGTATGTGTGTCTGTCTGTGTGAATGCGTGTGTATGTGCGCGTGTGCAATAGTTACTTTCAAAAGTTGTTTCTAAAACTTCCAAAACTTAACGATGACTACAGGAAGTCATACTAATAAAAGTTTCACTGTGTACGAGCCATTGCTGGAACTTTGAGGCTTTGAAGCGAATCCTGATGTTTCTCTTTGTCTTCTTCCTCTTATCACTCTCTCATCCCAATTTCTCTTCCACTTTTCTTTCTTTTCTTTTCTTTTCCTCATCTCACATCATCATAGTCATCATCTTCATATTTTCTTTTGTTATTTTTACTTCCATTATTATCATTACTATTGCCATATTATTACACCTAATACCACTATTATTACTACTACTATCATTACTGCATCTAATATATCCATCATCATCATTACCACTCCTATTATCATTACCCTTATCATTACCTTTATTAATACCATTATCAATACCTTTATCAACACCAATATCAATACCATTATCAGTACCATTTTCAATACCATTATCAATATCATTATCATTACCATAATCAGTACCAATATTAATACCATCATCATTATCAATACAATTATCAGTACCAAAATTAATACCATTACCAACACCATTATCAGTACCATCATCAATACCATTATCAGTACCATCATCAATACCATTATCAATACCATTATCAGTACCAATATCAATACCATTACCAACACCATTATCAGTACCATCATCAGTACCATTATCAACACCATTATCATTACCCTCATTATCTCCCTGTTCTTCGCCTCCCGTATTCCGCGCGCGCCCTCCTCCCTGCTTCGCTCTCCCGCACCCTAGGACTGGTCGCTCAGTCGAGGTCGAGCAGAAAGGTCGAAAGTAAGTCACTGGGTCGAATTAAAGAGCTGGTATTGAGGTTGTCAAGCGTGTCCCTTAAGTGGTGTTTCGGAATATGGGGGTAGGAAAGTGGTATGCGATGATGGTCGTGTTTTCTTTCTTTCTTTCTTTCTTTTTGCAATGATGAGAGAGAGGGAGAGAGGAAGAGATGGGGAGGGAGGGAGAGAGAAAAGGGGAAGGGAGGAAGGGGGTTGGGATTGAGAGATGGGGACGGGAGGGGGAATGAAAAAGAGAGAAAGAGAGCAGGAAGAAAACAAGAATAAAAGGAGAATGAGAGGGGAAGGAAGGAAACGAGATAGATATATTTAGAGAGAAAGAGAAAGAGAGACGGAGACAGAGAGAGGAACAACGTAAAAACTGAAAAATCTGAGCATCCCATATTTTCCACAATTTTTTTTTGTCCATATCTTTCATATCTCCCGCTGCATTCGTCCCTCCGCTTATTCTCGTCTCCTCTCTTTACAAAAAAATATGTATATATGTATAATATATATATATGTATATATACATATATATATATATATATATATATATATATATATATATATATATATATGTATAATACATGTATATATATACATACATACATGTATACATACATACATATATACATACATACATATATACATACACACACACACACACACACACATATATATATATATATATATATATATATATATATATATATATATATATATATATATACACACGTCCATTCTCCCTCGCTCGACGCCATGTTTAAATGTC
>NC_091551.1:16114403-16116903 GCF_042767895.1 Penaeus vannamei
TGAAAAAGGGCAAAGAAACGCCCCTTGTGATCAAAGATACAGGAAATAAAATTAATACAACAGTAACTGAGTTTGCTGCTTAAACTTTTTAAAGAGCTTTAACTAGTAGACTAAGAATAGTAAACAAATAGACGCTGCCACTGAGACAGGCAGAGGAGCTCACTTGCCTATTTCGTTCACATAATAAGTATGTTAGCGTCACGCACACCTCGCCAAACCCCCTTTTACTGATATTCTAAATCTTATTGTACCTCCTACAACGACCTATTCCGAAGACAGCCTATATAAAGGAAAAGGCACCACTTGACCGGTAAACTTCCAACATGAAGTGAGGTTAACAAACTTGAAGATCTTTGCTGATTTGTTTGACGCAGCGAGGTTAGACTTGCCTGAAATAAGGCGTTTCCATGTGGCCTTTTTGAGCTGCGATTATTTTCTTCGAGGCCGCACCCACGTCGTCCTAAATGGTACCCTTCGTCTTCAGGTGTCTCTTGAGAGATCAATGACATCGAATTCTGTTTCTAAGGTTTGCTATTCCCAGGATAAAACGTCTCTTGGAGGGTCGTTTATTGCAATTTATAAGTGATAGGATAATCACTTGCTACTAGATCGGGAAAGGTATGATCAGTAGCAACTCGAGGTGTCATGGCGTCTATTTTGATGATTGTTCAGTGAAAATATAACCATTAAAACCATTATTTTTCATCCTTTTTGAAAATTGAAGAGACCAAAATGATCGGTCATATTCACAAAGCATCCGTAACTTGTGACGTCATCAAAATAAACCCCATGTGCTTTTTTCCAAATATAGAATCATGACACCTCCTCGAGTTGCTACTGGTCTAGTCTTTTCTTTACTAGATCCTTGTTAGTATTCCAGATAACGTGCTATTTTTTGAGTTACTAGGTTAGGCAAATATAATTAACTAAAACACCAATTTGTATCTTTACCAATTTCCACTGTATATTGTGTATAAATTATTTTAATTTTGCTCTTTTACTGTCTCAGGCAAGAAAAAAAAAGTGTAAGAATACGTGGAATTATTAGTGTAAAATAGTTTTAAAGTGAATCGTGGTCTACCTATTGAGACAGCAAACGTCTCGGGGAACCACGCATATGTGTGTGTTTGTGTGCATGTGTGTGTGTATGTATGTGTGTGTGTGTGTTTGTGTGCATATGTGTGTATGTTCATGTGTGTGTGTGTGTGTGTAGTGAATATAAGGATATGCTGATATGATTGATTATTGCGAAACCTGCATGAAACCACCGAAATTGCAATCCTGTCTGAAATCTGCGCACTACGTTTGATTTCTCTCACTTAACTCCCATTCCATTTTACGTAATGCAATACACTCACAGGGCTTTTAAGTCTGATTTTTCCTCCACTTTTATTTTCCTATCCATCTCAGCTTCCCCTTGAGATCTCGCTCTTCTGCTTTCTTCTTTAGAGAAAAAATAAGACTTGAATTTCACACTTTATCTTTTGGTGTGAAGTTACTGCCTTTTGGCTTAGAATACCTGACTATTAATGATTCGTATTTTACTTATACATATTTTTTTTCATTTCAATATATATAATACAAATATATATGTATATATTCATACATACATATATGTATATATATATATATATATATATATATATATATATATATATATATATATATATATATATATATATATGGTTATATTTGATTGCAAAGGCCAGATCTTGCATGTGTGTATCTGTATATATATATGCATATATATAAGCAAATAGATGGATAGATATAGATTCATGGATAAATAGGTAAATAGATAGATAGATACAAATAAATATGTATATATTCATTTATCTGCTTATTCATATAGTACTGTTATAAGATTCAAGTAATATTAATGATAACTGTAACAGAAACTAATATCACTCGAAATATAATTACTGTAAAAATATAATAATACTGAGACGGTCATGACCGATGGTGATAACAGAGATAACAAGAAGAACTACTCAATGACCTCAACATTCAAATAATAACAATGATTAGAGAATAGGAAAAAAAAATAGCAAAATAGCACCGATAACAGAAATATTGTAAGCTTTTGCTATTATTGCAATAAAAGAAGCCAATATTCGCATCCAGGTAATTGCAGCTTCCCATCTGTGACCACCTCCTTATAGCGACCCACGTGTCTCCGCCTCGGCCGTTGTCACCTCGCCAATGGGCCAGGCGGCGGCGGATGCCTGTTTCGTTTTATTTATTTTTTATCCCTTTTTTTCGTTGTTTTCTTCTTCTTCTTCTTCTTTTCTTTTCTTAGTTCGTGTCACTTAATTTATCTTTTTTCTTTCTTTCTTTGTCTTTCTCTCTCGTTTTATTTCTTCATTCATTTATCTCCTCTCTCTCTCTCTCTCTCTCTCTCTCTCTCTCTCTCCCTCTCTCTCTCTCTCTCTCTCTCTCTCTCTCTCTCTCTCTCTCTCTCTCTCTCTCTCTCTCTCCCCTTCCCTCTGTGTGTGTGTTT
>NC_091551.1:16121903-16126903 GCF_042767895.1 Penaeus vannamei
CCTAAAATCCCCTTCTCCTTCATCCGCCAAACACTCGCTAGCCTAAAACAGACGATCCTAGTCTCGGACTCCGCGAAACAGAGTGGGAGGACGCCATTCCGAACGTCATTTCGTTAAGAATAGAACCTCGGGAGATCCTTTTCGAGGGGGGGGAGAGGGGGCCTGTAGGAGGGGGGAGGAGGAAGTGAAGAAGGAGGAAGGGTGAAGAAAAAAGGAGGAGATATTATTTGCAGGAGGCGGGGTGTTTGTTTGTCTCTCTGGTCTCGTTGTATGTGACTGACCTTGAATGGAATGTTTGATGATGAGTAACCACGTTTTGGTTTGACGAAATTGAGAATTTATATTACTTTAGAAATTACATCTATAAATTCATGGGCATTGTATTTTTAGGTATGGATTTATTTATATGAATATATGTGCAAACATAAGAACAAATAAATGTGTTCATGTATGTGTATGTATACAAATATATAAATGTATATACATATATATGTGTATGCGTGTGTGTGTGCATGTGTGTGTGTGTGTGTGTGTGTGTGTGTGTGTGTGTGTGTGTGTGTGTGTGTGTGTGTGTGTGTGTGTGTGCGCGCGCGCACACGCACACGCACACACACAAGCACACACACATTTATATATAGATATATGTGTGCGTATGTGTGTGCATATATGTATATATATATATATATATATATATATATATATATATATATATATCATATAAACACATAAAATTATATATATGTATACATCTATATACATATGTATGTATGTATACTTGTATACCTGACACACACACGCACACAAATAGAAACGTATTCAAGAAAAAACGGTACACAGACAAACGGGCAGAGTCATACAAACAGACAGCCAATGGTGCTAAAACATAATCATATAAGTCAACCTCCCCGACCTAAAAGCGCCGTGCGAATGAAAAGGACAAACACGGAGGCAACAAACGAACAAAACAAGCAAAGAAAACAAAGAAAATGCTTAAGCGCGGAGTTCGTCGCTCGACCACCATATATGGAGATGATGAGCCCCCCCCTCCCCCCTCCCCCTTCCCTCCCTCCCTCGCCTCTCCATCTCCCTCGATCACTACCTATCCTCTTCCTGGCGCTTCTTCTTCCATCGTCCTTCATTCATTTTTACTTCCTTTGAGCTTTTTATTCTTCGTTTTATTTTATTTTTTAAAAATTTGTTTTGGTATTAATATGGTGATTTTTGGAAACTGATATTCTATTGTTTTTTAGTGTTTGGTTTATTTATATTTCGTAAATAAATCACGTTTTGCGATTCCATATGCTTTGTGTCTTGACCTGCGACCTGTGACCCATGGCCTGTGGACTCTGACCCATGGCCTGTGACCTTCCCGATAAGCCAAAGCTCCCCCGAAAACTTCTTAACAAACGAAGCTCCATCTTGGCGAGCGACGTGTTCCAGTCAGCCGGTCTGCTCGGGTTGATCGGAAGCTTCAGGTACCGTTTCAGAGATTCGTTGTCTCGGGTTCGCTCCTCGAAGCGAAATTTACCTCTTCATTTCCTTTCATCTTCATCTATTATGACATATTCTTCGTTATTAGTGTGATTTTTGTCCGTTTTATTTATTTACCTACGTATATATTCACTTTTCACCGTATTTTCTTGAATAAAAAGGTATATAAGATGTGTTGATAAGGATCGCTCGCTGTGGTCGGCCTGGAAGCTTCGAACCAGTCTGAATCAAGAATTCCTGCCCGAGGCTGCGTGTCTAAATATGTCTCGGCTGCGGTGGGGGAAGAGGCAGAGGTAAATAATAATAATGAGTCGATATAATTGTATTAATATAAGTTATGATGCTGATAGTAGTTGTGATGGTGGTGGTAATGATGATAAGGATGAGGATGAGGATGATGATTATACTGATGGTGGCGAAGGTGAGGATAATGATAACACTGGTAATAATGATAATACAAATAAAAACAATAACTATAAAATGAAAATGACTATACAAACAGCTGAAAAAGTAATATCTAAATAGTACACTATTCTCCGCAGCTGAATATTCTCCCATCAGCAGTATTGGCATAATTGTCCACTCGGGATGTTGCAGCCTCGTTCAGACAAGTATCTACTCACCATCTGCTTCGTCATGATGATGCCTAAGTAGGGGCTTAAGTCATGGAAATTTTCAGACACTAGAGAGGTCTGCTGACGAATTGGCGATAGATTGTGAATAAATAGTGTGTAATCAGTTATGTCATTCTCAGATATATCTAATTCTTATATATATACATACATATATTATATATGTTTTATTAATTTATGTGTATATATATGTATACATATGTATGTGTTTGTGTATATGTGCGTGTCTGTGTGTGTGTGTGTACACACACAGACATAGATTAAGCATTCTGAATTCAGAATATCTTCGTTATTCCCATTTTGTCTTATCAGTTTGATATGGAGATATGGTACAATATTTATATGTACATATACATATACATATATATATATATACAATATATATATATATATATATATTCATATATATATATATATATATATATATATATATGTATGTATATATACGCACACACACAAACACAATGGTATCTTACGTCTTTGCAGTATTATGTCCTAAAATGTTACAGTAAAATATGTACGAATAGGCAAAACAAAGACGCACTCCCCACACCCCCGCGTGCGCGTCTGCTGAACCGAGCGACAGGAGCCGCACGGCAGCGTCCCCCGCGAGGCGTCCGGAAGGATCCCGCGAGGCCCAAGGGCGAAGCTCGAAGGAGCGCCCGCAACGCCCTGGTTTTTCCTCGGCGTCAACACGAGCCTCTTGTTCCCACTCCGCCCGCGCCCTTGAGTCAGCCAAGCTGGCGAGGAACCGTTACAGAACGTTGGTCTCGTGACCCCCGCCCACGCACCCTGGCCGCCCGCACGTCACTTGGCGCGAGGGCGTATGCTATCGCGATTGTAGCCTGCAGCCAGTAAGTAATCACAGGCTCCGAAGCGTCTTCGCTGCGCTATACAGTTAGCTCGGTCTCATTAAGGCGACACGCAGGTGGTGACGCGACGCGGCCAGGTGGTGCAGCCGCCCCAGCTATGGGTCGGGATGCCTTAAAGATATGATAATTGATGGACAATGAGAAATTGAGGCGATTCTTCACTTCCCGGCGCTGGGAACAAGACCATTTTTCTTCTTTTTCTTCTTTTTTATCGTTACAAATTTATATTAACCTCGATATTATTTTACCTGTACACTTGCAGGTTAGCCCTGTTTACTAGGATTACAACACGTCCCAGCGCTTTCTCAATGTTGTGCTTAATGAACGCATCTTATTGTGGAACGCAGTTATTCCTGCAGTCGACCATTCGGTTTGTCTGTTTTATACTTTCCCATTTTCTTTCTTTACTCCACGAGTTGCTTTCCCTGCTGGAGCCTTCTGGGCAACAGCACTCTATTCTCCCAGCTTGGGATTGCTATATAGGCATTGATAACGGTAATAGATACAGAGGGAAGTCCCAACGACCGAAAGTACCTACATTCCTAGTTTAGACGGAACTACCATTACGACTGCCACGGGTATTTCCGCGCCCTGGAGTTGACGATCCCGCCGCCCTGAGCCATTTCCTTCGTGGATGCCTCGGGAGCGAAAATACTTTCTGACGTCACACGTTCCTTGTAGGCCTATCTGTCCATCTATTCCCACGAATTCTCCGTTCCTATGATTTGCGTTCATTCATATTACCCTTTATTGACAGGTTATGTTCACATACGTCATTTTCATTTGCAATTTACAGTCAACACGTGATTTTCTTAGCAACGGGAAGATGCAGCCGGCCTTCCATAAAGAGGATTACTGCATGCTTATTGACTAAATCGTAATCATCGGCCTCGTGCCATGCGCAAATCTGATCAGGGGTTTGCATGGCTTCTTCATGGCGCATCTTTCTTTCTTAAATTGAGTTAGATTATAGGAATGCTGCTTGAATAATATGCCGGTGTTTTTTTTTTTCTCTCTCTCAATCCTATCTCATATATTTAGTTACTCTGCTTGCGGCGTGTTCATTTTCGCCTTTCACCGTTTTTTTTACATTGATTTTTTATTCTATTTTATTTTGCGGTTATTAATCGAATGACTAGAATTATCTCTATTTGTAAGACTATCATCATACTTAAGTGAACTCTCAATATGCCATGGTTTTATATGTGTGTGTGTATGTGCGCGTGTGTGTGTGTTTAAAATACTATAACTTGTTCAACCGGTATGTTGTAGTTACAGAGTTACGCTAATGGGATGAAGACTACTTGTAACTTCGAACAAACAAAGCTTATCATCTGTTAAATGTAGGAAGGAGGGAGCTAACCTTCCTTCAGTGAATCTCGAGATATCATTATCTTTCTGCGCCTTTTTTGGTTTATCTTCCTCTCTTCTTTCTCTACCTCTCTTTCTGTAATTTCTAGTCGCTGTGTATCCATTCATCATCCTCCTTTCACTCTCTTTCTTTATCTCTCTCTTTCTTTCTTTCTTTCTCTCTCTCTCTCTCTCCTCTCTCTCTCTCTCCTCTCTCTCTCCCCTCCTCCCTCCCTCTATCCCTCTTTCCCTTTATCCCTCCTTCCCTTCTCTCTATGTATCTACCCATCTCATTATATATCTATCTTTCTCCCACTCTCTATCATTTCATATATCCATCTGTATATCCACCTTTATTCTTATATATCTGTCCACCCACCCATCTATCTACCCACCCATCTATCTATCCGATCCTATACTTTACGACTGATCATAAGACAATGCTCACCAACTTTGCTATAGACTCTGAGACGTGTGATATTTTCCTATCCATCAGTCCACAGAGGAAAGCATTGTTGAGTCCAGCTGAACCCTTCGTCCGGGCAAACACAAGGCCCTTTTAGCCTGAGGTGGTTTACTTCTACACTCTATCCACACCCTAAATGTTCTTCCTCCTGACGCTTAGCATTCTCTTCTCCTCCTGTTCTTTGGGGCT
>NC_091551.1:16144403-16149403 GCF_042767895.1 Penaeus vannamei
CGTGAACCTCCCTTTCCCCTTCCTTTCCCTTCCCTATCCCTTTTCCCCTTCCCCTCCCCACCCCATCCCTTTCCCCCTTCCCCTCCCCACCCCATCCCTTTCACCCTTCCCCTCCCCACCCCACCCCTTTCCCCTCCCCCCATCCCTTCCTCATTCCCCGTCTTTTTCTATCTCCCTTTCCTCCTTTCCTTTTCCCTTTCCCCCTTCCCCTTTCTCTCTCCCCTCTCTCTTACCCTTCTCCTCCTTCTTCCTCACTCATTTCCCTCTCCCCCTTTCCCTTCTCCCTTCCCCTTCTCTTCCCCTCCCCCCCCTTCCCCGTTTTCCCTCCCCTTCTCCTTCTACTTCCCCCTTCCCCTTCTCCCCCCCCTTCCCCTTCCCCTTCCCTCTTTCCCCTTCCCTTCCCCCTTCCCCTCCCCATCCCCCCTACCCCTTCCCCCTCCCCTTTCCCCCTCTTCCCCCTTCTCCTCTTCTCCCCTTCCCCTTCTCCCGAAATACCTGAAGCCGTAATCTTCCTTTCTCGTCTTCGTTAAGCTGGCGATTAGACATCTGTCCTTCTGCGCGTGTCTAAAGTGGGTATTTAGTGACTCTCTGTGTCGACGGTCACTTCAGAAGCTCCGGTGACCCAGTTCTTGCTTTGGGAGATCCGAATCTGGCCTCTTGTGTTGGTTCTGTTATCGGGTATTTGCATTTTCTATTTTTCTTTTTCTTCTTCTTCTTTTTTCTTCTTTATTTTGGTTTTGTTTGGTTTGGTTCATGGTCGGTTCTTTATATTTTTTCTCTTCTCTGTTTTCCTCCTCCTCTCGCTTTGCTTCTTCATCTACTTCTTTATCCTTTGCCTTTTCCTCCTTCCTTCGTTCTTCCTTTCTTTCTTTTTCCCTTTCCCTTCCTTCCTCCGGCCCTTCCCTCCTTTGACACGTATCCTCTCCACCAGTCCCTCCTCCTCCTTACCTCTTCCTCCCCTTCCCTCTCTCTCGCCATTCCTCTCTTTCCCTTTCCCTCCCCTTCTTCCATCACTCCTCTTCCCGCACCCCACCCCTTCCATCCTCCTCCTCCTCCTTATCCCTCCCTCGTTCCCTACCACTCCCTCCTCTCTACCCCTCCTGCTCTTCCCATCCCTCCCTCCTCACTAATCCTCCTCCCTCTTCTCTACCCCTCCCTCCCTCCTCCATACCCCTCCCTCCTCTCTCTTCCTTACTTCTCCCTCTCCATCTTTCCCTCCTCCCCCTCTCCCCTCTTCCCTCCTCCCTCCTCTCTACCACTCCCTCCTCCTCATCTTTCCCTCCTCTTTCCTTTTCCCTCTCTCAATCCTTCCCTTCTCTCCACCACTCCCTCTTCCCCCTTTCCCCTTTTCCCTTCCCTTCTCCCCATCCTTCCCTCCCTACCACTCCCTCCCCCTTTCCTTTCTTCTCTCCTCCTCCCCACTCCCCATCCTTCCCTCCCTACCACTCCTCCCTCCCTCACGTCTTGGCATTCGCGCCCCAGCACTTCCCATAATTAGCCGGTACCTGTGTCGAATACCTGTCAATATACTCTCACTCAGGAAGGCCTGGTCTACGTAATACCACGCCAGGTATTAGTGTCCAATTATCCTCGGTGGCGCTCTCGTGTCCTTATCTCCTCGCCTCTTGCCCTCTCCTCGCCCCCCTTCCTTCGCCTCCTCCGTTATCTCACTTTCTGCGAGTGTGTTTTATCCCTTTGGTGGGGTGGGGTGGGGTGTTGTGGGGGGGGTGTATTGGACGCCGTGTGGTATTCGTCGTTGTCATTCGCTTTCTCTATCTCTATCTATCTATCTATCTATCTTTCACTCTCTCTCTATTTTTCTCTTTCTCTTTCTCTTTCTCTTTCTCTCTCTCTCTCTCTCTCTCTCTCTCTCTCTCTCTCTCTCTCTCTCTCTCTCTCTCTCTCTCTCTCTCTCTCTCTCTCTCTCTCTCTCTTTCTCGCTCTCGCTCTCTCTCTCTCTCTCTCTCTCTCTTTCTCTTTCTCTTTCTCTTTCTCTTTCTCTTTCTCTTTCTCTTTCTCTCTCTCTCTCTCTCTCTCTCGCGTCATGTTTAAGATAAAGAAAGATTTTTTACTTTACCTTATATAAATTTTATGAAGATTTGACTTTCCTTGTTTAATGATTATGGTAGTGATGAAAGTTATTGTTGTAAATGCATATACTAATAAAAATCATTATGATTCTCATATCAATGATAATGATAGATTTTAACAACAGCAATAATTATTATTATTGTTGGTAGTAATAATAATGATTATGAGAATAATCATGATTAAAGCATTGATGTTATTGATAACAAATACAGTAATAAAGGTAATGATGTTCGAAAATTAAATGACATTTATGATGATATTAACAGTTATTATGATGGCAATGGTAATAAGGAAACTGAATAAACAGCAATCATAGAAATGTGATTGATGATTACCATTTAGATAATCACTGACAATAACACTCATGATAATAAAAATGTTACTGATGATAAGGATATGAATAATGCTAAAACTAAAGATAATGATAATCATGATATCAACAATAGTAAGATTAAACAACAATGACAAAATAACGATGCAAACAAATCTAATAAAGAAATCCTTAAGGTAAAAGTAAAAGAAAAATGAGGATAAAACATATACCTTTCTCTCGTCCCTAACAAGAATCGCAACAAATTATCCACTGGCCGCTAATAACTTAATCACCCTTGCAGTCCCCCCCTTACTGCCCCATCAAAGAAAACGGGTTAGAGAAGGCGGTTGGCTGCTTGGCGGAATCACAACGTGCTGCCATCTATTGCTGGTGCTCGTGTTGATGTCGTGCGCTTGTGGACTCATTTGGTGAATGGTGCAGGAGGGAAGGTCTTTTTTGGTTCTTCCTCATTTCTTTTGTTTTATTTCTCTCTTTCTTTATTTCTAATTTTCTTATTATTTAGTTTTTTACAGAGCTTTGTGTTGGTCTACTCTGAATCGCCCATTAAAAAAATGCAACAGTCAGTTTTGAATAGGATAGGCATGCTGCCATATGCTGCCATTTCACAAACTTTACATAATATAACTAAATATAACAAAAACACTGTGATCAGAAATGTTTCTTATACAAACAAAAAATATATAAACAAAACGGCAAAGCACGCCCCAGAATTTGAAAAGGTCATTCTGGCGGCCTATCACGTTATATCCGATTCGTCACAACGATTTTTTTCTTCTTCAGACTTCGAACAATTTGAACCTTTTAGCACTATGAGATTAAAGGCGATGCCATCTCCGCAGAGCAAAAGGCCAAGAGATTATCGTGCTGTCATTCACAGAAGTATAAATTACGGTAGAATTATGGAAATAAGTTTCGACGTCACAACCTGGATTTAAGACCGCCAAGGAGAAAATGTTCGAGTTGAGGTTTTAAAGGTCGTGAATCACTGTCAGTTTACATTTCTCTTATAAAACCAGCTTAGGTCCCATTCTCTTTGGATGGGAGTGTGATTTCCATGTGATTTCTGGGTTACTGGCCATAAATCACTGTCCGGTACCTTTGTTTTTGTGTCCGTCTTCAAGTTCTGCTTCAATGTGTTGTATCTCGTGAAGAAATATTTATGGTTTGGAAGAAAGACATTCTCTCTCTCTCTCTCTCTCTCTCTCTCTCTCTCTCTCTCTCTCTCTCTCTCTCTCTCTCTCTCTCTCTCTCTCTCTCTCTCTCTCTCCCGCCCTCCCTCCCTCCCTCCCTCCCTCCCTCCCTCTCTCCCTCTCTCCCTCCCTCTCGCATTTCCCTCTCTCATCTCCCCCTCTCATCTCCCTCTCTTCTCCACCTTCTCTTCCATCTCTCCTTCCATCCCTTCTTTCTCTCTTAATCTCCCTTTCCCACCCCCTTTTCCTCTGCCTCTCCCTCTCCCTCTCTTTCCATCCGAACGCCTCCTCCACGCACAGTTTTCCAAAACCTTCCCAGCTGTGGTGTAATCCCCTAGTGACGTCATGGTTATCATATCACACTTAGATCAGTCTCCCACACCCTGAAGATTTCCCTCTCCTCAAATCAGTGTGATCCTCACCCTAGAAACCCAATTCTCCTTCCTGAAACATCTTTCGCTCCTCTTTCGCTCGATCTTTTATCTCTTCCTGTTTCTTTCTCTTTCTCGTTTCTTTTTCTCTTTCTTTCTCTTTCTTTTTCTTTCTTTTTCTTTCTTTTTCTTTCTCTCTCTCTCTCTCTCTCTCATTCTCTCTCTCTCTCTCTCTCTCTCTCTCTCTCTCTCTCTCTCTCTCTCTCTCTCGCTCTCTTTCCCTCTCCCTCTCCTTCTGTGTGTGTGTGTGTGTGTATGTGTGTGTGTGTGTGCGTGCTAGTGTGTGTGTGTGTATGTGTGTGTGTGTGTGCGAGTGTGTGTACATGTGTGTGTGCGTGTGCGTGTGCGCGCGCGTGTATGTAAGTCCCTTTCGCTCTCGTTTTAGAGATAAGCGACCTCCTTTGGATGGTCGTTCACACCTAATTGGGCTTCATCGGAGGCGGAATGTTATCTCGGGGCGTTTTGTGTTTTAGGGGTTTACTTTAAAAGTTTTTTGGAGTGTAATTGGGGCTCGGAATGAGCTAAATACAGAGATTTTTTACTAATGGGATTCTCTCTCTGTCTCTCTCTGTCTCTCTCTCTCTCTCTCTCTCTCTCTCTCTCTCTCTCTCTCTTATATATTATGTCATATATATATATATATATACATATATACTTTCTCGGCATATATATATATATATATATATATATATATATATATATATATATACATATATATGTGTGTGGGTGTGTATGTACATACATATACATACATATGTATATGTGTATATATATATATACATATATACATATATATATACATATATATATATACATACATATATATATATATATATATATATATATATATATATATATATATATATATATATACGCTGCATATACTTACGAATGTACTGTATATACAGTTTATACATACATATGTATTGTTTTTTTCATTTATACTGCATATGG
>NC_091551.1:16154403-16164403 GCF_042767895.1 Penaeus vannamei
ATATGACATTCGAACGCTGGAATATTTTGTCCTATCTACTTACAAAAAAATAGTAGTAGCTTTCAAATGTGCGTAAAATTTGATACTAAGAACCGCAAAAGAAAAACTCCCTCTAATCCTTTCATAAGTTGGTTTCAACACCATTATCCCCGTCGCGCGTGATGCTCTTTTGAAAGACCCGCGAAAATCCAAATGTCGTAATTGGCTCTCGGTAGGCCCGCGTGATAATACCTTCTGGAAGTAAATTGCTAAGCGAAGCACCGCTCTGTCTCGAATTCTATTAAAAGATGTGATTATTTTTCAGAAAACTTCCTTTTCCTTTCTTGCTAGCCTTTAGTCAGGGTCCTGGGTAAATAAACGGCATTAGTATTGGTAAAATATTAGCAAGCAGCCATCAGACGCACCCCGGACCGCCATTCGAGCAGATCGGTGACAAGCCTCGTCTGTCTCTCTGTCGCTTAAAGATCCTTCTCTTGACACTGATATATCTGTTAGGATCCCGCTTAAGGAACCTGTGTCTCGTTAATCCAAATGAGGATAAACATAGACGTAATAAACATCAGGAGACGCATTGATGAATGAGCAATAGCGTCTTCTGCAGCGTCCTCTGCGTCTATTTGTTTATCTTGCCAACACTGTGAAGCGCTGGGGATAACACAGTTGTTAACCGTCGAGGATTTTGCATTGTGCAGTTTTAGCATCAGGCCATCTAGCGGATGACACCAGCGGCAAGCCTTGATGAATGTGAGATAAGGTTGTTTAATACTTTTGTTGATTCCGATTCTCTATATCTTTAGTCTTATCTCTCTGCGTCAGCTTACTTGTTTATTGTAGTCATCATTCCTTCCTTTCCTTCCTCTTTCTGTGCGTCTGCTTACTTGTTTATTGTAATATCATCATTCCTTCTTTTCCTTCTTCTCTTATTCCTTCCCTACCTTCCTCCCTCACTCACCCTCCCTACTTTCCTTCCATTCTTTCTTCCTGCCTCCCTACCTTTTAGCCATCCTTCTTCCCTTCCTCCCTCCCTCCTTCTTTCTCTCCTCTCTCCCTCCCTCCCTCTCTCCCACCTCCCACCTTTCTCGTCCCTCTCTCCCACCTCCTCCTCCCCTCCCTCCCTCCCTCTCTCCCACCTCCTCCCTCCCCTCCCTCCCTCCCTCTCTCCCACCTCCCACCTCCCTCCCTTCCCTCCCTCCCTTCCCTCTCTCCCTTCCCTTCCTCACTCTCTCCCCCCTCCCTCCCTCCCTTCCTTCCTTCCCTCCCTCCCTCCCTCCTCCCTTACTAAAACACACCATCACCACCTATCTCCTATCGTGCACAGGGGAAGCCTCGGTAAGTGCACAGAGCCACGACCACCACTGCCATAAAAGTAATCAAAGCCCGTCCCCGGAACTCGTAAACAAGATTCTTCGGGGATTTCCCAGCGAGAGAGGGGAACGGGGAGAGAAGATGGGAGAGCGAGGGGAAAAAGGGACAGGAGGGGGAGAGAAGATGGGAGAGCGAGGGGAAAAATGGACAGGAGGGGGGGGAGGAAGATGGGAGAGAGGGGAACGGGGAGAGAAGAAGGGAGAGCGAGGGGAAAAAGGGACTGGGGGTGAGGAAGATGGGAGAGAGGAAGGGGAAGCGGGGGAGAGAAGAAAGGAGAGCGAGGGGGAAAAGGGACAGGGGGAGAAGAGAAGAGAGAGCGAGGGGAAAAAGGGACAGAGGAGGAGAAGAGAAGGGAGAGCGAGGGGAAAAGGGACAGGGGGGAGGGAGAGAAGAAGGGAGAGCGAGGGAGAAAAAGAGACAGGGAGCAGAAGAGAAGAGAGAGCGAGGGGAAAAAGGGACAGAGGAGGAGATGGAAGATGGGAGAGAGGATTGGGGAGCGGGGGAAAACGTGACAGGGGGAGAAGGAAGAGTGGGGGGAAAGAAGAAAGGACAGTGCAAGAAAAAAGGGGAAAGAGAGGGGAAGAGGGAGAAGAAAGAAGAGCGAGGGGAAAAAGGGACAGAGGGGGCAAAGAGGGAGAAGGAAGAGGGGGTAGAAGGGAAAGGAGAGGAAAAGGGAACAGGTGAGAGAGGGAGAAGGAAGGAGGGGAAGAAGAAGGGCGAGAGAGGGGAGGAAAGGGATATGATGAGAGAGGAAGAGCGAGAAATATAAGAAGGGACAGGGAGAGAGAGGAAGAGGGGAGAGCGGA
The DNA here is from genome assembly GCF_042767895.1 of Penaeus vannamei. Taxonomy (NCBI): domain Eukaryota; kingdom Metazoa; phylum Arthropoda; class Malacostraca; order Decapoda; family Penaeidae; genus Penaeus; species Penaeus vannamei. The sequence continues at coordinate 16,156,575 of NC_091551.1, forward strand.
TGAAAAGGAAGAGGGAGAAGGAAGAAGAGAAAGAGGGAGAAGGAAGAGTCGGGGAAAGAAGAAGGACGGGAGAGAGTGAAAGAGGGGATAGAGAAGGAAGAAGGAAGAGAGGGAAAGAAGAAGGGAAACGAGAAAGATGGAGAGAGGGCACGATGAGGAGAGAAGACAAGAGAGAACAAGGAAGAAAGGAGAGAGTGAGAGGACTTGAAAGAAAGCCGAGAAAGAGTGAAAGGATAATAGAAGAGGAAGAAGACAAAAAAGAAAGAGAAATGAAAGAGAGAGAGAGGAGAGACTAAGAAGACCTCTTCTGCCCCCCTCCTCCCTCCTCCCGCTGTCGCAAAAGAACACGCAGCTACGATTTGTTCATCGAAATTGAACAAGATGAACAAGGTCGTAGCTAAGAACATGCCCTCGGGGGGAGGCGTGTGGTCGATGTGCCGAGAGTGAGAGAGAGAGAGAGAGAGAGAGAGAGAGAGAGAGAGAGAGAGAGAGAGAGAGAGAGAGAGAGAGAGAGAGACAGAGACAGAGAGAAGGGGAGAGAGAGAGAGAGAGAGAGAGAAGGGGAGAGAAAGAGTGAGAAAGAGAGAGAGAGAGAGGAAGAGAGACAGACAGAGAGAGAGAGAGAGGTGCGTGGTCGTTGTGCCGAGTTTCTTTTGTTCTCGACAAAGGGATCGAACCACGTGACTCTCTTCGACTCTAATTCATTCACGCATAATAGGGACACGCACGATTCGAAACTATGCACATTGCCATCGAGGACTCATTGAGGTATCTTATGTTAATTCTTTCTGGTTATGCATTTCTCTTTCTTTCTTTCTTTCTTTCACTCTATTTTTCTGTCGTCCTCTGTCTTTCTCTCTTTCTATTTCTCTGTCTCAGTCTCTTTCTCTATCTACCTATCTATTTCTCTGTCTCAGTCTCTCTCTCTTTATCTCTCTCTATCTATCTATCTATTTCTCTGTCTCTCTCTCTCTCTCTCTCTCTCTCTCTCTCTCTCTCTCTCTCTCTCTCTCTCTCTCTCTCTCTCTCTCTCTCTCTCTCTCTCTCTCCCTCTCTCTTCTCTCTCTTCTCTCTCTCTCTCTCTCTCTCTCTCTCTCTCTCTCTCTCTCTCTTCTCTCTCTCTCTCACTCTCTCTCTCTCTCTCTCTCTCCCTCTCTCTCTCTCTCTCTCTCTCTCTCTCTCTCTCTCCTCTCCCTCTCTCTCCCTCTCTCCTCCCTCCCTCTCTCTTACTCTCTCTCCCTCTCCCCTCTCTCTCTCACTTCTCCTCTCTCTCCCCCTCTCTCTCACTCTCTCTCACTCTCCCTCCCCCATCTCTCTCACTCTCTCTCCCTCCCCCTCTCTCTCACTCTCTCTCCCTCCCCCTCTCACTCTCTCTCCCTCCTCTCTCACTCTCTCCCCCTCTCTCCTCTCTCTCACTCTCTCTCCTCTCCCCCCTCTTTCTCTCTCTCTCTCTCCCTCCCCCCTCTCTCTCACTCTCTCTCACTCCCTCTCTCTCACTCCCTCTCTCTCACTCTCTTCGCGGTTGCAAAATCCGTGTCCCACTTTCAAAGTAGTCTCCTGCTAAAACTTCTATCTTACTTTTCTTTTAAAAGTAAAGTAACACCTGAATTAAAAACAATTAATATATATACAAGTTCAATAAACAATTTACTTATCGTTGCATCAACCCGTGAGAACCATCTTTTAACGATTTGATCTCGTGTAGCCTGATGCACTGTGATTGGTCAGAAATCCATGGGTGGGCGTTGCTGGCTCGGAGAAATCGAGTTCTGATTGGCTCACTGCGATTTGTGTCAGCCAATGGGACGTCGAATTTCCTCGTAACGTTTTTTTCCTCTTTGCATGATATCCAATAGATTTTTTTGTCGTTTTCCTTTGCTTTGTTTATTAATCGAAAGGTGAGGGAGAAAAGGAAAATAAAAACAACAGGAAATATTCAAGGATACAATTTAATGACAGAGAACCCCACGGAAACTTTCTCTTGCCAGAAAACAGGCTGCGAACCCCTCCCCTCCCTCCTTCCCTCCCTCACCCCCACCCCCCCACCCACCAGGGCTCGTATTCCGGTCAACTTCCAACCGAAAGTCTTTGCCAGATGGTCTCAGACGCCGGCAGAACGAGGGGGCGCGTTCACTGATTCGACGTCCTGCTCAGACTTGCGTGAAACGAGGAGGAATCATGATGACCCTTTGCGCGGGCTTTCCTGGGCAGTAGTTCTCGAACCCGAATATTAGACCGTTTTCATTTTTTAACAAGGGGTCACTATGCTCCTTTTGTCCTTTAGAGATTGTTATCTTTTATGTTTACGACCTATTTTTCCCCTTTTGTTTGAGACTGTTATTTTTGAAGTCTAGGGTCGTATTATTTCAAGGTTACTAGAAGTCGATATAGCCAAACGTATTGTACATGATGATTTAAATTAGTTGTAGCAACGCTGATCTTGCGTGTACAATCATTCGTAAAGGAAAATCAAAATAGGATGATAATGTCGATGATAATCGTAAAATCATATGCAAGTAAATTCCTCGGTTGCACAGAGACCTTGTGAGGTAAATACATGCAAGAAATTTGGGAGACGCTTTCTAGTGTAGAGCCTGAGCCGATCTTATCGTAAAGTGACCACAGCAAACGTAAATACAAAAAAAAAGACTTTAACTTCCTTTAACAAAAAACACACGAGAGTATCTGCTTCTCGATCTCATGTATGCAACCCTTTTCATCCATGGAAACCCCCGAATGAAAGGCCGTTTTAACAACTACATCGAAGTCCTCTCGACCTCCAGCGATGGCGTCGTCAGGAGGCCCCTCGGGAAGGAGCAAGGAAGAGGGCAAAGAGTGCAGGAGGTGAAGGCGACGAGGAATGCCGGGCCCAGAAGTGGAGAAGTGGGTAATGGGGGTACGAGAAAAAATGGAGGAGGCACGATGGCCCTCCAGCTGCTCCTCGGAAGGTCAGTGTGACGTAAAGGAGCAGGTAGGGCGGGAGGGGAGGGAGAGGGGGAGGGGGGGTGCTCCTTTCCTGGGTCAAGTGTCATCGGAAAGTCCACGACTCGGGTGACGTTGACTCTGCGGTCTTGAGGGGAGAGAGAAAAAAAGGAATGAGAGAAGGGATTCTGACGAAGAGTGGAAAGGAGAAAAGATGTATGTCCTCTTAGTCACCTTTGACGCGAGGGATCTTAGAGAATCTTGTTGCGGGGGGGGGGGGGTGTTGCAGATGATTGAGAAACAAAATGGTGATTTCCCTTCACTTTATGTCCATTTTTAATAACATTGAAAACTCAGTGAAATAACTGTCAAACTCAAGAATACCAATTTGCCGTCGCGACTTCCAAAAGATATATATGAATTTTATTTTCAAAGATAAAAGTAAATATTCACTTATCTTAATTCATTTTATCAGTTTCCAATGTGCATAATATTTGGGGAAATTATTGTGAATACACAAACGAAAAAGAAATCGTGGATGATTTTATATCATAATCATTTTCTTTATCAAAACAAAAGTGAAATGCTTTGCGTCATAAATGCCTATTTCGCCTGATTAATTTATTTTGCCTGTTTATGATTTTTGTTTGTTTCCTTTGTTTCTTTGAGAACCGGTTCGCCTGGCCACCCAAGGGCTCTTTAGGCATCTCTCTCCACAAGGCAATTATTGTTTGCAAGACGAGGATAAAAGCAAAGATAAATTGATAAATAGATAGATAGGCATATTGACTTATAGATAGCTACGCAGATAGAAAAGAAGAGGCAGTGGGAAGGACAGACAGACAAAGACAGAATCAAAGATAGTGGCAATAGAGAGGGAAAGAGAGAGAGAAAAGGGAGAGAGGGATAAAGAAAGCGTGCGAGAGAGAGAGAGAAAGAGTGAGAAAATGAGAAAGAGAGAGGGAGAGACAGAATCCAGAAGAATCTCCCAGATGTTTTATTCGATGATCAAAACGTCGTCTCAGACAGTGACACCAAGATATCTCCGATATTTCTCGAAGGAACCATGACATGAAAAAAAAATGATACAAGACATTAATAAAGTGACGCAGATTTATATTGACAGCTGATTATCATAACCTAAGGTAAATCTCATAAATACTTATCGGTTTAAGGAAATCAATTTTATCGCTAAGATGGATGGTAAGTTAATATCAACTTTGCGGCTTCAGATAACGTAAATATAATGATTATATGATGGCATTTTTTATAGATCTGGGAGAACATGACAACAGCTTTATGTGTACATCTAGGGACGTCCGTGTTCACATACACGAGACGTAAATTAATCTACACACATTCCCTTGGCCGAGGGATGCGTGTGCAGGAATGCATCTAGAGAAGCGAATGGCGGAAGAGGAGGAGGAGGAGAAGAGAGAGAAAGAGACATGGAAGTGAAAGGAAGGAATGTTGTCAAAAGACCCGGTATGTAAAAGATATATATATAAAAAATGGGAAAGAAATGGAAGGTACAAAAAAAAACATGCAGAAATAAATACGATATTAGAAGGGAATAAAGTTTTATGCCTATTATGCCGCGCAGATAGGTGAAGGCACAATAAATGATTCTGTCTGCACTTACTGGATATTAATAATGCATGAGTACTAGTCACTGACTTTTGTAGTTTTGAATTAATTAACATCAATCTAATTCATTTTCCACATCCAGTTCGTTAACAGAGAAGTGAGTGAAATAACAACTATCACATTCCGATGCTATCAGTGTAAACGGAAATATAAACAGATCCAAAAGCGATTTTAACCTACAGGCATCTGAATAGGTTAGCTGTTGAGGAGAGAGCAAGAGAAAGAGAGAAAAGAGAGAAGTGAGAGAGAGAGAGAGAAGAGAGAGACAGACAGACAAAGAGAGAGAGAGAGAGAGAGAGAGAGAGAGAGCTGATAAATGGGTTAACAATATAGATAATTTAGTTCTACAGTTCAAGTACTGTTGCATCCAAGTACACTCGCGTGTTAATTGGACTTGGTTCACAACTGATGTTTATTTTCTCTCAATTAAAAAGGTTAAATTATTAATTTTTTCCTATTATACAATATGTATCTTTATTGGCAATCATGACCATAAGGATTTGCCTCTTCCAACTCCTCCTCCTCTCCCTCCCCCTCCTTCTCTATCTCTTCCTCCTCAGAATCCATAAGGATTTTTCCTCTTCCACCTCCTCCTCCTCTTCCTTATAGAACCACCTAAGAATCCATAATGTTTTTTCCTCCCCCATCTCCTCCTCCTCCTCTTTCATACCCTCTTCCTCCTCCTCATGAAACCACCTAAGAATCCATTAGGATTTTTCCTTCTCCGTCTCCTGCTCTTCGTCCAATTCCTCTTCTTCCTCCTTCCCCTCATAAAGCCATCTAGGAATCCAAAAGTTTTTTCCTCTTCCATCTCCTCCACCTCCTCCTCCTCCCCTTCTAACTTTTCCTTCCTCCTCCTCCTCCTCCTCCTCCTTCACTTCCACCTCCACCTCCACCTCCACCTCCACCTCCACTTCCCCCTCCTCCTCCTCCTCCTGCCCCTCTAACTTCTTCCTCCTCCTCCTCCTCCTCTAACTTTTCATTCCTCTTCCTCTTCCTCCTCCCTCTCTAACTTTTCCTTCCTCCTCCTCCTCCACTTCCACCTCCTCCTCCTCCTCCTCCTCCTCTAATTTCTTCCTCCTCCTCCACTTCCACCTCCTCTTCCACCTCCACCTCCACCTCCCCATCCAACTCCTCCGCCCCTCCACCTCCACCTCCATCTCCACCACCACCACCTCCTCCTCCTCTTCCTCCCCCTTCAAACTTCCTCCCCCTCCCCCTCCTCCTCCTCCTCCACCTCCACCTCCACCTCCCCCTCCCCCTCCCCCTCCTCCTCCCCACCTAGCATGAGTGAGAGTCAGGGGGACGAGGAAGTGTGTCAGAGTGAGAGGAGGACCAGCGTCAGTGGGTGAGTATGTCAGCGTGGGAGAGTGGAGTCGCCCGAGGAGGAAGTGTGTCAGTGGGTGGCCGAGGGAGGTGGGAGAGGCGGAGGAAAACCCTTTTGCGAAATCGGTGAGAATAACAACAATAAAAAAAGAAAAAGGAAGGAAAATAAAGGAATCTAGTCTTGTAAAGAAAAATAATAAAAAAAAGGATTTTGCGACTTTGGTGAGAACAACAACAACAAAAAAAGAAGAAAGGAAAAAGAAAAAAAATCCAGTCTTGTAAAAAAAAGAAAAGAAAAAAAAGGCTTTTGCGAATTTGGTGAGAACAACAACAACAAAGAAGAAAGAAAAAAAAAAAAAAGAATCTAGTCTTGTAAAAAAAAGAAAAAAAAGGAATCTAGTCTTGTAAAAAAAAAATAATAATAATAATGATAATAATATATATAAAAAAATATAGTATAAAATAGAATAAAGATAAAACAAGATCATATAGGATAAGAAAATATATATATGTAAGATAAAACAAAATATAAAATAAGATGATAAAAAAGAGAAGATAAAACAAAAGAGAAAATAATAAGATGAAACAAAAGAGAAAATAAGATAGATAAGATAAAAACAAAATAGAAAATAAGATAAGATAAAACAAAAAATCTAAAATATAAGATAAAATAAGATGAAATAAAATGAAAAATAGATAAAGACAAGTAAAAAAATGTGGCGACATTGTCATTTCTTAGAGAAAATGGCGTAGCAATAACCAAGAGAAATATATACTCACCGCACATTACTTTATTTCTTAAAAAGGGAGAGAGAAAGAAAAAAAAGATAATAATGAAAATAAAAACACTTATCAACAAACAAAATTACAGACTCCAACTCGATTACAAAGGCGGGAAAAAATCCAATAATAGTAATAGTATTGATAATGACCATCATGATAATTGAGAAAAAAATCATATATCAAGCCCTCTGGTTCCCCTACTTCTTTCCCCTCTTCCCCTCTTCTCCCTCTCCCCCTAACCCCTCTTCACACTTTCCCTCTTTCCCCTCTCCCTTCCTCCCTCTCCCCTTCCCTCTCTCCCATCTTCCCTTCTCCATCGCCCCTTCCTCTTCCCTTCCCTCCCCTCTCCCCCTCTCCCCCTTTCCCCTCTCCACACTTTTCCTCTCTCTCTCCTTTCCCTTCCTCCCTCTCCCCACTTCCCTTCTCCATCCCCCCTTCTGCCCACTCCCTTCCCTCCCCTCTCCCCCCCCCCTTCCCCGCCCCCTCTCGAGTCGCCGAGCAGGACATCCAAAGCAAGGGTTACCTCGCCGTGCTTATTAAAGCTAATTACTGTATTATCTGGCCTGCACCGTGGACGAGAGAGGTGTAATTTGGAAACAATTATCACGACCACCACTGGCGTTCGCGGAGGTGAGGTGGTGGGGGGGTGGGGGGCAGAGGTCAGGGAGGGAGGGAGACACGGCAATGGGCTCGCTGGGACATTCTCTTTGAGTCGTAAATTGCTCAGAAGGACTTGGGGCGGGGGGGAGGGGGGGATGCTGCCACCACTGGCCCTCTCTCTCTCTCGCTCTCTGTCTGTCTGTATCTCTGTCTCTCTGTCTCTCTGTCTATTTCTTTGTCTCTGTCTCTGCCTCTCTCTCTCTCTTTCTGTCTGTCTGTCTGTCTGTCTGTCTGTCTCTTTCTCTTTCCTTCGTACCTTGCCCTTCCGTTTCTTCTCTTCTCCCCTCTCGCTCTCTCTTCACCTCCCCTGCAATCCTCTCCTGCGTCCCATCCCATTCACTCCCTCCCCCCTCCCTTTCACCCCCCTCTCTCTCTTCTTTCTTCTCTCCTTCATACCCTCCTCTTCCCTTCCTCCATTTCTCCCCTCTCCCTCTCTCCAACCCTCCTTCATCCCCTCCTCTTCTTTCCCTCCCCTTCCCTTACTCCCCTTC
>NC_091551.1:16186903-16209403 GCF_042767895.1 Penaeus vannamei
TCATGGCAAGAGCTAGTTCAGCAACAAAGTCGATTTTGCATAATATAGCATGATAGAGGAAATATCCTATATTGCTAACAAAGGAAATCACTAATGACGAAATGTGACGTCAGTAGGAAGATGTAGAGACGCTAATATGCTCATTATTCATTCCTTATAGCATTATTAATATTAATTGAACAGCCTTTCTCGGGTCTGTCTCCTCTAATGAACGTTGCTTAGTGCGCCATTCATACTTTCCCAACTTGATTAGCATATTTGCGATTCTATACGGCTATAAAGGGGATTCAAGAGTATATTTCATGATGTGAATATCTAAAATATATGCACCATATGATTACTCATTCGATTTTTTTTTTCTTGATGCCAAAATGATAAAGAAATTGTGATAATATTGTTATAATTTTTTTTTCTTATCAACAATTCGATATTTTCTAGTGATTCTCTCATTATTTTCTAAACGATCGTTTGATATCGAACAATATTGATGGTAAATATATGAAAAATATCGCTATAACCTGATACCTAAAAGGAACGATAATAACAGTTAGAAAAACAAAAAAAATAGATTTTAGAAAGTAACGATGATAATAACTTTTCATGGAAAGAGAAGGGTGAGTATTCGGGGAAAATAAAATAGTAAACAGTAAAAAGATTAAGAAAGAGGGTTTCAGAAAAAATGGAAGAAAAGGAACATGTATAAACGTGTGTACCTGTATGTGTGTTCTGCCTGCCTGCATGTATATCTGTATGTCTGCATACATGCATGTATATGGTTCTATATATGTATATATGTTTGTATATATGTATGTACTTACGTTTGTATGTATGCATGCATGCTTGTGCGCATGTATGTATTTATATAAGATTTATAAACCAAATCCTTGAATTATGAACAAAAACAGAAGAATTTCGAAGGAAGCACAAAAGAAAAATATAAAGATTAAAGGAAAACGAAAACAATCAACAAGTTTTCTTCCCAATAACAAAAAACTACCACAAAAAAAAAAAATCTGTGAAAGGGACGATGTCTTCCTTGCGGTTTCCATCCATCTGCTCGTGATGTCTGTGGTTTCCTGGTTCTAAAGACGCCTTCATACGGTGTAAATCGAACGTGGGGTTTATACGCCAACTTCAAATACTTTTTTCTTCTGTTTTGTGGTTTAGGTGTAATCTATATGGCGATGTATTCTGTTGTAGGTTGTAAAAATGTTGGGTTATTAAATCGTTTCGTATATTTGTCTTGGGATATAAACAATTACACATATGTTGCCTGTGTAAATATTGTATATTTGTTCTATGTAAAGCTTTGCACTTTAATTCTACGCAATAGAACTTTTTTCATTACTTTTACATTTTCGTTTCAATACAAATAAAAAAGGAAAGTTTGTGCGCAAAGGGGAAAAATATCCCTGACCGGGCATAACAGGTCAGGACTCGTGTCGTCTGACCTTTGACCTGGCAGGGGTCAGGCCTTCAACAATCGCCAAATTTAATTCGGAAATGACTGAGAGTCGTGTGTGTCTAGACCCTGAATCTTCTTTAAAAATTTCCTCGTGCACCCTTCTTCATTTTCCTGTTCTCTCTCTCTTTCTTGTGCATTCTATTCTCTCTCTCTCTCTCTCTCTCTCTCTCTCTCTCTCTCTCTCTCTCTCTCTCTCTCTCTATCTATCTATCTATCTATCTATCTATCTATCTATCTATCTCTCACTCTCCCTTTCCCTCTCCCTCTCCTTCTCCCTCCCCTCCCCCTCTCCTTCTCCCTCCCTCCCCCTCCACCACCCCTCCCCTCTCCTCCCCTCGCCCCCCCTCCTCCCTTTTTTCCCTCCCCGTTCCCCTCCCCCTATCCCTTTCCCTTTCTCTGACACACACACACACACACACACACACACACACACACACACACACACACACACACACACACACACACACACACACACACACACACACACACACACACGCACACGCACACGCGCACACACACACACACACACACACACACACACACACACACACACACACACACACACACACACACACGCACACGCACACGCGCACACACACACACACACACACACACACACACACACACACACACACACACACACACACACACACACACACACACACACACACACACACACGCACGCACGCACACACATTCTTCTCCTGCCTCACCAGAGTCCGTCATTTGCAGGTGTTATCATCATTATCAAGTTAATTGAATATAATATTGATAAGGGTGATGATAAACGTTATTGTCGGTGATGGCATAAATAAGAAATGATAAATGTGAATTATTTTGATAATGGTAATGATAAGGATAATGACAATCACTTTAGGCATATATATATATATATATATATATATATATATATATATATATATAGATAGATAGATAGATAGATAGATAGATAGATAGATAGATAGATAGATAGATAGATAGATATAGATATAGATATTGTAAATGTTGTTTACATTACCATTATATTAATTTTCATATTGTGATAATGATGATAATGAAAATGATAATAAAATAAGGATAAAATTGCTGCTGATGATGTTCATGATGCTAATGATGATGATGATGATAATGATAACTCTAATAATAATAATAATTCAAATAATGATAATGATAATGATAATCATTATCATCATTAGTTTGAGTATTATTAGGATGATAATGATAATGATAATAACAATGACACTAATGATGGTGATAATAAAAATGATAAGAAGAAAATTGATAATAGCAACGGTAACGGTAATGGTAATACTAATAATCCTGATAATAACCATAAATACAATAATAAAATCGGCAATGATAACAATAATCGAATAATAACATCAATAACGGTAATAACGATAACCGTAGATTAGATGAAACCGAGACAGAAGACCTTCAGAACGCGCGCCGTTCTCCTCATGGCGTACCTCCTCCTCCTCCTGTTCTTCATCTTCTTCTTCCTCTTCCTCCTTATTTTCCTTCTCTTCTCCCCTCCTCCTAAACCTCTTCAACCTCTTCCTCCTTTTCCTCCCCCGCCCCCTCCTCCTCCGCCGCCTCTTCTTCTTCTTTTTTTCTTCTCCTACTCCTCCTTTTATTCTTATTCTTCCTCCTCCACCTCCTCCTCCTCCTCCTCCTCCGCCTCTTCTTCTGCTTCTCCTCATCTTCTTATTCTTATTCCTCCTCCTCTGCCTCTTATTCTTATTCCTCCTCCTCTGCCTCTTATTCTTATTCTCATTCCACTCCTCCTCCTACTACTACTACTACTTCTCCGCCTCCTCCTCCTCCTCCTCCTCCCTCCTCCCAATTAAGACATCATTAGCCCTCCCTCTTGGTGGAAACCTCCTCCAAAAGTAGGCTATTACCTGACCTATAAATAAGGATCAGCCAAACCGAGAAGTCAAACACTCCTGACCTGACTTGACCCGTCGCTCCCTCTTTCCCCCGAAATGACCCATCTTGATACGCCTTAAATGCCCGACTGCTTGTTTAGATGTTACCGAAACCGAAGGAGTCTAAATAGGGAGTCGGCAGGTGTGTGAGTGTTTGGGGGAGGGGGGGGGGGAGCCTCCGGGGTACGTGTGGATATCATGGTAAAAGATCTCCGCACGGTAGCTGGGTAGTTAATGGAGGAGGTCTATAATTAGCTTGGAGGTTTTGTGCAGGTGTTTTCTCGTTCTCTTTCTCTTTTTCTTTCTCTATTTCTCTTTCTCTTTTTCTTTCTTTCTCTTTCTCTTTCTCGTTTTCGTTCTCTTTCTCGTTCTCGTTCTCGTTCTCTCTCTCTCTCTCTCTCTCTCTCTCTCTCTCTCTCTCTCTCTCTCTCTCTCTCTCTCTCTCTCTCTCTCTCTCTCTCTCTCTCTCTCTCTCTCTGTTTCATTCACTATCATTGCTGTTATGGTTTGGTTTGTATATTGTTATTACAATTGCTATTTTATCCACTAATATCTTTTTCTCCTTTTTTGTCCATGAAAGAATCGTATCTATATCAAACGCCATAGGAAAAGATGAAAATGAATAAAAAGATAGTAATAGATAATAAAATGATAATTATACTACTACTACTAATAATAATAATAATAACAATAATGATAACAACAGCAGCAATAACAATAATAATAATAATGACAATAATAATAATAATGATAATGATAATAACAACAACAACAACAACAACAATAATGATAATAGTAACAATGAAAACAATAATAACAATAAATGAAGGGTACATCAACAAAAATTCTGAATCCCTACACAACAGACGACACCCCCCCACCACCACCACCACCACCACCCCACATCGTTCCCCTTTAGCAATCGAAATGACGAAAGACATTACCTCCCAAACAATGCTAAGGAGATTGCAAGCTGAATTACGGCCCTTCGGAGATGATGCAAGGGATTAAGACAACGAAGAAGGAGAATGAAGAAGAAGAAGAAGAAGAATGAGATTATGCAAAGGGGAAAGTATAGGGCGTAAGACTTGCGGAGATTATAGGCTCAGCATCCGTTGTCGGGGAGGTAGCATCCTCTCTGGGTCTTCGGGTTGGGACACTTAGGTTGAGATCGGATGCTTTCGTAAGTATATGTCGTGGATGTCGCATGTAGGGATTGACTGAGGGATAGATAGATTGGAAAATGTATGGCTCGATGGATAGATGGGGAGAGAGAGAGAGAGAGACGGAGAGAGATTAGGGGAGACAGAGACAGAGAGAGATTAGGGGAGACAGAGAGAGAGAGACGGAGAGAGATTAAGGGAGACAGAGAGAGAGAAAGACGGAAAGAGATTAGGAGAGACAGAGAGAGACGGAGAGAGATTAGGGGAGACAGAGAGAGAGAGACAGGGTCAGTCAGACAGACAGACAGAGAGACTGATGTAGTGAAAGTGAGATGAATAAATAAGATTTGCCGACAGGTGTAAACAGAGGGACAGATGGAGAGAGAGAGAGTTAAAAGAGAGACAGAGAGACTGAAGGAGAAAAAGGAAGACGATTAAATAAGAAGATTTGCCGACAGGTATAAACAGAGGGACAGATGGAGAGAGAGAGAGTTAAGAGAGAGACAGAGAGACTGAAGGAGAAAAAGGAAGACGATTAAATAAGAAGATTTGCCGACAGATGTAAACAGAGGGATAGATGGAGAGTGAGAGAGAGAGAGAGAGAGAGAGAGAGAGAGAGAGAGAGAGAGAGAGAGAGAGAGAGAGAGAGAGAGAGAGAGAGAGAGAGAGTTAAGAGAGAGATATACAGACAGAGAGACTGAAGGAGAGAAAGAGAGATAAAGAAGATTTGCCAACAGAAGTGAACAGAGGGACAGATTCGTCCTTCGAAAATCCCAGTTGAGTGTAACCCACAAAAAGGCTGCAGTTAATTCGTAATGAGCTGATAAAAGGTACAGACATTTTGTAAATATTTCCTTATGCATATTTAGGTCAAACATATTGTTTATGTGTTTCTCCTTCTCTTTTTCGCCCTTCGCTTATGTCGTCTTTTTTTCTTTTTCGTTTATGTCCATTCTTCTTTCTCTTCTTCCCTTTTCTTTTAATCATCATTTTATCACTTACATGATGTAATTTTTTATTCTACAAATCCGTCCTTTCATTTTTTTCCTTTTTATTATTACTTAGATTTTCCTCTTCGGTTTTTTTTCTTCTTCCTCTTCCCCTTCTGCTTGTTCTTCTATTTTTTGTCACCTTTCCTTTTTCTTCTTCTTCTTCTTCTCCTCCGCCTTCCACCTCTTTCTTCCTAATCCATCTTTACCCTCCTCCTCCTCTCCTCACCTTTCCTCTTCCTTCCCTTCCTCTTCCTCCCCCTTCCCCTCCCCTCCTCCTCCTCCTCCTTCTCTTCATTTTCCGCCTCCTCCTCACTCTTCATTCCCCTCCTCCTCCTTCTCTTTCTTTTTCTTTTTCTTCTCCTTCTTCCTTATCCTCCTCCCCCTTCCTTCCCATCCCCTCCTCCTCCTCCTCCTCCTCCTCTTCATCCTCATCCTCATCCTTATTTTCATCCTTCTCCCCATCCCTCCTCCTCCTCATCCTTCCCTCCCTTCCCTCCTCCTCCCCCTCCCCAACCCTTCCTCCCTTCCCTCCCGCTCCCCCCCCCCCACATCCTCCTCTCCTCCTCTTCCTCCCCTTCCCTCCTCCTCTTCTCTCTCTTCCCTCTCCCCTCATCCTCCTCCCCCCTTCCCTCCCCTTCCCTCCTCCTCCTCCTTCCCCCCCCTTCCCACCCTTTCCTCCTCCTCCTCCTCCTCCTCCTCCTCCTCCCCTCCTCACCCCTCACACCCCTTTTCCCGAATTATCCCCAAACGCTTCAGCACGTGAGGTGACCGAGAGATCTTATCGGAAATTTATCTTATCTCCAAAGTTATTCCTTTCTCGCCAGCCCCTTTCTCGCTTCGCACACGCCCATTTCTCTATTTTCGTTGTTGTTTTTATGAATAAGGAGAAGGGAGGGAAGGGAAGAGGTGAGAGGAATTTTCGTTGTTTTTTATGAATAAAGAGAAGGGAGAGAAGGGAGGAGGGAGAGGAGGGGGGGGGATAAGGAGGGAAGAGGAATGAATAAGGAGAAGGGAGAGATGGGTGAAGGGGAGAGGGGAGAGGAAATAGAGGATTGAGGATTAGGATGGTGTAATTAAGGCTGTTATCGAACTCGAGATGGTTTCCATGTTGAATTTTGTCTCTCTTTTACCTCTCACACTCGCTTTCCCTTTTTTCCCTTTTTCTTATCTCTCTTTCCATCTCTCTCTCTCTTTCTTTCTTTCTCTTTCTTTCTCTCTCTTGGTTTCTTTCGCTCTCTCTCTCTCTCTATCTATCTATCTCTCGCTCTCTCTCTCTTTCTCTCCCTATCGTTCTTTCTCTCTCTCTCGCTCTCCTTCTCTCTCACCCTCCCTCCCTCTCTCTCTCTCTCTTCCTCTCTCCTTCTCTCTCTCTCTCTCTCTCTCTCTCTCTCTCTCTCTCTCTCTCTCTCTCTCTCTCTCTCTCTCTCTCTCTCTCTCTCTCTCTCTCTCTCTCTCTCTCTCTCTATGTCTGTCTGTCTCTCTCCCTTTCCCTATTCACCTCCTTCGTCTCCCTTTCCCTCTCCTTATCCACTCACTATCCCTCTCACTCTCCCTCTCCCTTCCCCCACTCCTTTCCCCACATTCACTCCCAGGGTTCTCTCTCCCACTCCCTCTCTCCAATTCCTATTTCCCACTCCCGTTCCGTCCCGCTCCCCCTCCCCTCTCCCACACCCACTCCCCACCTCTTCTCCCCCTCTCACTTTTCCCTCTCCCTCTCATTCTCTCTTTTACCTCTCACACTCGCTTTCCCCTTTTTTCCCTTTTTCTTATTCTCTCTTTCCATCTCTCTCTCTCTTTCTTTCTTTCCTCTTTCTTTCTCTCTCTTGGTTTTTCTTCGCTCTCTCTCTCTAATCTATCTATCTATCTATCTCTCTTTCTCTCTCTCTTTCTCTCCCTATCGTTCTTTCTCTCTCTCTCGCTCTCCTTCTCTCTCACCCTCCCTCTCTCTCTCTCTCTCTCTCTCTCTCTCTCTCTCTCTCTCTCTCTCTCTCTCTCTCTCTCTCTCTCTCTCTCTCTCTCTCTCTCTCTCTCTCTCTCTCTCTCTATGTCTGTCTGTCTCTCTCCCTTTCCTATTCACCTCCTTCGTCTCCCTTTCCCTATTCACCTCCTTCGTCTCCCTTTCCTCTCTCCTTATCCACTCCCTATCCCTCTCACTCTCCCTCTCCCTCCCCCCACTCCTTTCCCACATTCACTCCCAGTCTCTCTCCCACTCCCTCTCTCCAATTCCCTATTCCCACTCCCGTTCCGTCCCGCTCCCCCTCCCCTCTCCCACACCCACTCCCACCTCTTCTCCCCCTCTCACTTTTCCCTCTCCCTCTCATTCTCTCTTTTACCTCTCACACTCGCTTTCCCTTTTTTCCCTTTTTCTTATCTCTCTTTCAGTCTCTCTCTCTCTTTCTTTCTTTCTTTCTTTCTCTATCTTTCTTTCTCTCTCTTTGTCTCTCTCGCTCTCTCTCTCTATCTATCTATCTATCTCTCGCTCTCTCTCTCTTTCTCTCCCTATCGTTCTTTCTCTCTCTCTCGCTCTCCTCTCTCACCCTCCCTCCCTCTCTCTCTCTCTCTCTCTCTCTCTCTCTCTCTCTCTCTCTCTCTCTCTCTCTCTCTCTCTCTCTTTCTCTCTCTCTCTCTCTCTCTCTCTCTCTCTCTCTCTCTCTCTATGTCTGTCTGTCTCTCTCCCTTTCCCTATTCACCTCCTTCGTCTCCCTTTCCCTCTCCTTATCCACTCCCTATCCTCTCCCTCTCCCTCTCCCTCTCCCCCACTCCTTTTCCCACATTCACTCCCAGTCTCTCTCCCACTCCCTCTCTCCAATTCCTATTCCCACTCCCCGTTCCGTCCCGCTCCCCCTCCCCTCTCCCACACCCACTCCCACCTCTTCTCCCCCTCTCACTTTTCCTCTCTCCCTCTCATTCTCTCTTTTACCTCTCACACTCGCTTTCCCTTTTTTCCTTTTTCTTATCTCTCTTTCCATCTCTCTCTCTCTCTTTCTTTCTTTCTCTTTCTTTCTCTCTCTTGGTTTTTTTCGCTCTCTCTCTCTACCTATCTATCTATCTCTCTTTCTCTCTCTCTTTCTCTCCCTATCCCCGTTCTTTCTCTCTCTCTCGCTCTCCTTCTCTCTCACCCTCCCTCCCTCTCTCTCTCTCTCTCTCTCTCTCTCTCTCTCTCTCTCTCTCTCTCTCTCTCTCTCTCTCTCTCCTCTCTCTCTCTCTCTCTCTCTCACTCTCTCTCTCTCTCTCCCTCCCTCTCTCTCTCTCTCTCTCTCTCTCTCTCTCTCTCTCTCTCTCTCTCTCATCTCTCTTCTCTCTCTCTCTCTCTCTCTCTCTCTCTATATATATATATATATATATATATATATATATATATATATATATATATATATATATATATATATATATATATATATATATATATATATATATATATATATATATATATATATATATATATATGGTCTGGTCTCTCTCCCTTTCCCTATTCACCTCCTTCGTCTCCCTTTCCCTCTCCTTATCCACTCCCTATCCTCTCACTCTCCCTCTCCCTCCCCCCACTCCTTTTCCCACATTCACTCCCAGTCTCTCTCCCACTCCCTCTCTCCAATTCCTATTCCACTCCCGTTCCGTCCCGCTCCCCCTCCCTCTCCCACACCCACTCCCATCTCTTCTCCCCCTCTCACTTTTCCCTCTCCTCTCATTCTCTCTTTACCTCTCCTTCCTTTTCCCTCTCCCTCTCCTTCTCCCCGCCCCCCCACCCGCTCCTTTCCTCGTCATCCTCGGAGGAGCACATAAAAGGCGGTGGCGACATCCTTCCCTCCTTCCCTCCCTCCCTCCCCCCTCCCTCCCACCTCCTTCCTTCCCTCCCTCCCTCAGCCCTCTCCCTCAACATCCCTCCTTCCTTCCCTCCCTCCTCCCTACCCCCTCCTTCCTTCCCCTCCCTACCTCCCTCCCTCCCTCCCCTCCCTCCCTCCTTCCTTCCCTCCCTCCCTCCCCCCTCCCCCCTCTCCCGCCCGCCGACACGATCTCGTAACTCCCTATAAGACGTCGCTTCCCGAGTCCGCGCATTCCCTTCTTCCCGGGACTCCCAAAGGTCCTTTATGACTCGGAAACACTTAAAAGGCGGCATAAAACTCCTCCCCACTCCCCCCCCCCCTTTACGTAGACTTAGTCCTTTCTTCGTTTCTCCTTTTTTTTTTCTTTTCTTTTTTTTTTTGTTTATCTCTTTTTTTTCGTTTTTCCGTTTTTTTTCTTATTTATCTCTTCCTTCGTTTCTCCATTTTTTTCTATTTCTTTCCTCGCTTCTCCTTTTTTCTTTTCTTTTATTTATCTCTTTCTTCGTTTCTCATTTTTTCTTTTCTTTTTCTTGCTTATCTCGATCTTTTAATTTCTGTTCTTGTTTTTTTTTTTATCTCTGTCTTATCTTTTCCTTTATCTCTACCCCTATCGTATGTCTCTTTTTTACTTCAACTTTCGTTTCGGCCTCTGTTCTTCATTTCTCTTTCTCATTTTCTTTCCCAGTTTCTTCTCTCCTTTTTATCTCCTTTTGAAATTCTGCCCCTCCTTCTACCTCATTTCCTCATCTTCCTCTTCCCATCATGTCGTGCCTTATCTCTTCTCTCTACCATCTTCATCTTCCCTCCTCATCTCCCTCCTCATTTTGCTCTTCCACCCCTCCTCCCCTCATCTCCCTCCCTCGCTCATCTCCCTCTCTGTTCCTTACCTCTCTCCTCATCTCCTCCCCCCCCCCTTCATCTCTTTCCTCAACCTCTACCCTCATCTACCTCATCTTCCTTTCCTACTTTTTTCCATCTCTCTCTCCTTTCCTCGCAACATCTCCTTACCCCCTCTCTTCTCCACATCTCCCTTTCCCCCTTATCCCCTTCCCTCCCTCATCTCCCGCCTCACCTCCCTCTTTCTCTCCCTTCCTCGCAGCCTTTCCTTTTCCCCTTCTCTTCTCCACATCTCCCTTTCCCCTTATCCCCCTCCCTCCCTCATCTCCCACCTCACTTCTCTCTCTTTCTCTCCCTTCCTCGCAGCCTTTCCTTACCCCCCTCTCTTCTCCACATCTCCCTTTCCCCCTTATCCCCTTCCCTCCCTCATCTCCCGCCTCACCTCCCTCTTTCTCTCCCTTCCTCGCAGCCTTTCCTTTTCCCCTTCTCTTCTCCACATCTCCCTTTCCCCCTTATCCCCTCCCTCCCTCATCTCCCACCTCACTTCTCTCTCTTTCTCTCCCTTCCTCGCAGCCTTTCCTTACCCCCCTCTCTTCTCCACATCTCCCTTTCCCCCTTATCCTCCTCCCTCCCTCATCTCCCGCCTCACCTCCCTCTTTCTCTCCCTTCCTCGCAGCCTTTCCTTACCCCCCTCTCTTCTCCACATCTCCCTTTCCCCCTTACCCCCCTCCCTCCCTCCCTCATCTCCCGCCTCACCTCCCTCTTTCTCTCCCTTCCTCGCAGCCTTTCCTTACCCCCCTCTCTTCTCCACATCTCCCTTTCCCCCTTATCCCCCTCCCTCCCTCATCTCCCTCCCTCTCTTTCTCTCTCTCTCTCCCTTCCTCGCAGCCTTTCCTTACCCCCCTCTCTTCTCCACATCTCCCTTTACCCCTTTTCCCCCTCCCTCCCTCATCTCCCCCCTCTCCTCCCTCTTTCCCCCCCTTCCTCGCAGCCTTTCCTTACCCCCCTCTCTTCTCCACATCTCCCTTTCCCCCTTATCCCCCTCCCTCCCTCCCTCATCTCCCACCTCACCTCCCTCTTCCTCTCCCTTCCTCGCAGCCTCCACGATGCCCAAAGATGGCACGATCGACGTTCCTCTATTAATTTCACCGCCGGGATCACAGATTCATAATTGTATCTTTATTGCCCGCGCGTGACGGTTAATTCCAGTAATTCCGTTGTAACATTTCAAATTTAATGGATCCTGGTCTGCGCTTCAATCCCACTAAGTTAGCCAGACAACTTCACCTTTGGATAGGAGGAAAAGATAGGATAAAAAGCGAAGAATCTAGGTAAAAGTATAGATCCATAGCGCGAAGACATAGAATCGAATCCTGCTACGGGAATTCTTGGTATTAGATCCCACTTGTAGCATGGAGAGAGCCTTCGTGTAATATCCGGACGAATATCTGTTTATCGAATTTATATATTTTAAGGTATTTAGGCTATCCAAACCTATTTTTTGAGTTCAAGGATGTCTAGTCAACACTGGTTAGTCATTTCATATTAGGATTTATGAAACTGACTTCCTCACGATGGTATTGTTAAGTATGCAGTTAATAAGTATGCCATGGTAATCTTTTCGATAGTAAACTATTCACATGAAAATCTATTTAAGAATTAGAAACGGCAATGAAAGAAAGCATTATTGTATTATTAATAGAATGATTATACTTCTTACACTCAATCTGGACTTATTAAAGTGAAGTTTGTTTATTAACTATTGGTAAATTCATATAATCTAACATTAGGATGGAAGTCAATGAAAACAGTGCACAAGGTATGAAAACAAAAAATAAAAAAGCTTAACAATGATGTGTGTACGTGTGTGTTTATGTCTGCATCCATATTTAGGCCTGGTCTATATTTAAATATAGGTACGTATCTGACCAAAAATTAAATCCACTTGATAACGGAAAAAAATGCACAACCAATATAAATACTACCCCCCCCCCCACATCTCATCAACACGCAACCCCAAGACTCCAAACCTTAGAGACGAGGAGGCGGTCGGATAGGAGACGAGGAGGCGGTCGGATAGGAGACGAGGAGGCGGTCGGATAGGAGACGAGGAGGCGGTCGGATAGGAGACGAGGAGGCGGTCGGATAGGAGACGAGGAGGAGGTCGGATAGGAGACGAGGAGGCAGTCGAGTAAGAGACGAGGAGGAGGTCGGATAGGAGACGAGGAGGAGGTCGGATAGGAGACGAGGAGGAGGTCGGATAGGAGACGAGGAGGCAGTCGAGTAAGAGACGAGGAGGCGGTCGGATAGGAGACGAGGAAGCGGTCGGATAGGAGACGAGGAGGAGGTCGGATAGGAGACGAGGAGGCAGTCGAGTAAGAGACTAGGAGGAGGTCGGATAGGAGACGAGGAGGCGGTCGGATAGGAGACGAGGAGGCGGTCGGATAGGAGACGAGGAGGCGGTCGGATAGGAGACGAGGAGGCGGTCGGATAGGAGACGAGGAGGCGGTCGGATAGGAGACGAGGAGGCGGTCGGATAGGAGACGAGGAGGCGGTCGGATAGGAGACGAGGAGGAGGTCGGATAGGAGACGAGGAGGAGGTCGGATAGGAGACGAGGAGGCAGTCGAGTAAGAGACGAGGAGGCGGTCGGATAGGAGACGAGGAGGAGGTCGGATAGGAGACGAGGAGGCAGTCGAGTAAGAGACGAGGAGGAGGTCGGATAGGAGACGAGGAGGCGGTCGGATAGGAGACGAGGAGGAGGTCGGATAGGAGACGAGGAGGCAGTCGAGTAAGAGACGAGGAGGAGGTCGGATAGGAGACGAGGAGGCGGTCGGATAGGAGACGAGGAGGCAGTCGAGTAAGAGACGAGGAGGAGGTCGGATAGGAGACGAGGAGGCAGTCGAGTAAGAGACGAGGAGGAGGTCGGATAGGAGACGAGGAGGCGGTCGGATAGGAGACGAGGAGGCGGTCGGATAGGAGACGAGGAGGAGGTCGGATAGGAGACGAGGAGGCGGTCGGATAGGAGACGAGGAGGCAGTCGAGTAAGAGACGAGGAGACGGTCGGATAGGAGACGAGGAGGAGGTCGGATAGGAGACGAGGAGGCAGTCGAGTAAGAGACGAGGAGGAGGTCGGATAGGAGACCAGGAGGAGGTCGGATAGGAGACCAGGAGGCGGTCGGATAGGAGACGAGGAGGCAGTCGAGTAAGAGACGAGGAGGCGGTCGGATAGGAGACGAGGAGGCGGTCGGATAGGAGACGAGGAGGCAGTCGAGTAAGAGACGAGGAGGCGGTCGGATAGGAGACGAGGAGGCGGTCGGATAGGAGACGAGGAGGCGGTCGGATAGGAGACGAGGAGGCAGTCGAGTAAGAGACGAGGAGGCGGTCGGATAGGAGACGAGGAGGCGGTCGGATAGGAGACGAGGAGGCAGTCGAGTAAGAGACGAGGAGGCGGTCGGATAGGAGACGAGGAGGAGGTCGGATAGGAGACGAGGAGGCGGTCGGATAGGAGACGAGGAGGCAGTCGAGTAAGAGACGAGGAGGCGGTCGGATAGGAGACGAGGAGGCGGTCGGATAGGAGACGAGGAGGCAGTCGAGTAAGAGACGAGGAGGCGGTCGGATAGGAGACGAGGAGGAGGTCGGATAGGAGACGAGGAGGCAGTCGAGTAAGAGACGAGGAGGCGGTCGGATAGGAGACGAGGAGGCGGTCGGATAGGAGACGAGGAGGCGGTCGAGTAAGAGACGAGGAGGAGGTCGGATAGGAGACGAGGAGGCAGTCGAGTAAGAGACGAGGAGGCGGTCGGATAGGAGACGAGGAGGCGGTCGGATAGGAGACGAGGAGGCAGTCGAGTAAGAGACGAGGAGGCGGTCGGATAGGAGACGAGGAGGAGGTCGGATAGGAGACGAGGAGGCAGTCGAGTAAGAGACGAGGAGGCGATCGGATAGGAGACGAGGAGGCGGTCGGATAGGAGACGAGGAGGCAGTCGAGTAAGAGACGAGGAGGAGGTCGGATAGGAGACGAGGAGGCAGTCGAGTAAGAGACGAGGAGGAGGTCGGATAGGAGACGAGGAGACGATCGGATAGGAGACGAGGAGGCAGTCGAGTAAGAGACGAGGAGGAGGTCGGATAGGAGACGAGGAGGAGGTCGGATAGGAGACGAGGAGGCAGTCGAGTAAGAGACGAGGAGGCGGTCGGATAGGAGACGAGGAGGAGGTCGGATAGGAGACGAGGAGGCAGTCGAGTAAGAGACGAGGAGGCGGTCGGATAGGAGACGAGGAGGAGGTCGGATAGGAGACGAGGAGGCAGTCGAGTAAGAGACGAGGAGGCGGTCGGATAGGAGACGAGGAGGCAGTCGAGTAAGAGACGAGGAGGAGGTCGGATAGGAGACGAGGAGGCGGTCGGATAGGAGACGAGGAGGCAGTCGAGTAAGAGACGAGGAGGCGGTCGGATAGGAGACGAGGAGGAGGTCGGATAGGAGACGAGGAGGCGGTCGGATAGGAGACGAGGAGGCAGTCGAGTAAGAGACGAGGAGGAGGTCGGATAGGAGACGAGGAGGCGGCCGGATAGGAGACGAGGATGCAGTCGAGTAAGAGACGAGGAGGAGGTCGGATAGGAGACGGTCGGATAGAAGACGAGGAGGCGGTCGGATAGAAGACGAGGAGGCAGTCGGATAGGAGACGAGGAGGCAGTCAAGTAAGAGACCAGGAGGAGGTCGGATAGGAGACGAGGAGGCAGTCGGATAGGAGACCAGGAGGAGGTCGGATAGGAGACGAGGAGGCGGTCGGATAGGAGACGGTCGGATAGGAGACGAGGAGGCGGTCGGATAGGAGACGAGGAGGCAGTCGGATAGGAGACGAGGAGGCAGTCGAGTAAGAGACGAGGAGGAGGTCGGATAGGAGACGAGGAGGCGGTCGGATAGGAAACGAGGAGGCAGTCGGATAGGAGACGAGGAAGCGGTCGGATAGGAGACGAGGAGGCGGTCGGATAGGAGACGGTCGGATAGGAGACGAGGAGGCAGTCGAGTAAGAGACCAGGAGGAGGTCGGATAGGAGACGAGGAGGCAGTCGGATAGGAGACAAGGAGGCAGTCGGATAGGAGACGAGGAGACGGTCGGATAGGAGACGAGGAGGCAGTCGAGTAAGAGACGAGGAGGAGGTCGGATAGGAGACGAGGAGGCGGTCGGATAGGAGACGAGGAGGCGGTCGGATAGGAGACGAGGAGGAGGTCGGATAGGAGACGAGGAGGCAGTCGGATAGGAGACGAGGAGGCAGTCGGATAGGAGACGAGGAGGCAGTCGAGTAAGAGACCGGGAGGAGGTCGGATAGGAGACGAGGAGGCGGTCGGATAGGAGACGAGGAGACAGTCGAGTAAGAGACCAGGAGGAGGTCGGATAGGAGACGAGGAGGCGGTCGGATAGGAGACGAGGAGGCGGTCGGATAGGAGACGAGGAGGCAGTCGAGTAAGAGACGAGGAGGAGGTCGGATAGGAGACGAGGAGGAGGTCGGATAGGAGACGAGGAGGCGGTCGGATAGGAGACGAGGAGGCAGTCGAGTAAGAGACGAGGAGGCGGTCGGATAGGAGACGAGGAGGCAGTCGAGTAAGAGACGAGGAGGAGGTCGGATAGGAGACGAGGAGGCAGTCGAGTAAGAGACGAGGAGGAGGTCGGATAGGAGACGAGGAGGCGGTCGGATAGGAGACGAGGAGGCAGTCGAGTAAGAGACGAGGAGGCGGTCGGATAGGAGACGAGGAGGAGGTCGGATAGGAGACGAGGAGGCGGTCGGATAGGAGACGAGGAGGCAGTCGAGTAAGAGACGAGGAGGAGGTCGGATAGGAGACGAGGAGGCGGCCGGATAGGAGACGAGGATGCAGTCGAGTAAGAGACGAGGAGGAGGTCGGATAGGAGACGGTCGGATAGAAGACGAGGAGGCGGTCGGATAGAAGACGAGGAGGCAGTCGGATAGGAGACGAGGAGGCAGTCAAGTAAGAGACCAGGAGGAGGTCGGATAGGAGACGAGGAGGCAGTCGGATAGGAGACCAGGAGGAGGTCGGATAGGAGACGAGGAGGCGGTCGGATAGGAGACGGTCGGATAGGAGACGAGGAGGCGGTCGGATAGGAGACGAGGAGGCAGTCGGATAGGAGACGAGGAGGCAGTCGAGTAAGAGACGAGGAGGAGGTCGGATAGGAGACGAGGAGGCGGTCGGATAGGAAACGAGGAGGCAGTCGGATAGGAGACGAGGAAGCGGTCGGATAGGAGACGAGGAGGCGGTCGGATAGGAGACGGTCGGATAGGAGACGAGGAGGCAGTCGAGTAAGAGACCAGGAGGAGGTCGGATAGGAGACGAGGAGGCAGTCGGATAGGAGACAAGGAGGCAGTCGGATAGGAGACGAGGAGACGGTCGGATAGGAGACGAGGAGGCAGTCGAGTAAGAGACGAGGAGGAGGTCGGATAGGAGACGAGGAGGCGGTCGGATAGGAGACGAGGAGGCGGTCGGATAGGAGACGAGGAGGAGGTCGGATAGGAGACGAGGAGGCAGTCGGATAGGAGACGAGGAGGCAGTCGGATAGGAGACGAGGAGGCAGTCGAGTAAGAGACCGGGAGGAGGTCGGATAGGAGACGAGGAGGCGGTCGGATAGGAGACGAGGAGACAGTCGAGTAAGAGACCAGGAGGAGGTCGGATAGGAGACGAGGAGGCGGTCGGATAGGAGACGAGGAGGCGGTCGGATAGGAGACGAGGAGGCAGTCGAGTAAGAGACGAGGAGGAGGTCGGATAGGAGACGAGGAGGAGGTCGGATAGGAGACGAGGAGGCGGTCGGATAGGAGACGAGGAGGCAGTCGAGTAAGAGACGAGGAGGAGGTCGGATAGGAGACGAGGAGGCGGTCGGATAGGAGACGAGGAGGCAGTCGAGTAAGAGACGAGGAGGAGGTCGGATAGGAGACGAGGAGGCGGCCGGATAGGAGATGAGGATGCAGTCGAGTAAGAGACGAGGAGGAGGTCGGATAGGAGACGAGGAGGAGGTCGGATAGGAGACGGTCGGATAGAAGACGAGGAGGCGGTCGGATAGAAGACGAGGAGGCAGTCGGATAGGAGACGAGGAGGCAGTCAAGTAAGAGACCATGAGGAGGTCGGATAGGAGACGAGGAGGAGGTCGGATAGGAGACCAGGAGGAGGTCGGATAGGAGACGAGGAGGCGGTCGGATAGGAGACGGTCGGGTAGGAGACGAGGAGGCGGTCGGATAGGAGACGAGGAGGCAGTCGGATAGGAGACGAGGAGGCAGTCGAGTAAGAGACGAGGAGGAGGTCGGATAGGAGACGAGGAGGCGGTCGGATAGGAGACGAGGAGGCAGTCGGATAGGAGACGAGGAGGCGGTCGGATAGGAGACGAGGAGGCGGTCGGATAGGAGACGGTGGGATAGGAGACGAGGAGGCAGTCGAGTAAGAGACCAGGAGGAGGTCGGATAGGAGACGAGGAGACGGTCGGATAGGAGACAAGGAGGCAGTCGAGTAAGAGACGAGGAGGCGGTCGGATAGGAGACGAGGAGGCAGCCAAGTAAGAGACCAGGAGGAGGTCGGATAGGAGACGAGGAGGCAGTCGGATAGGAGACGAGGAGGCAGTCAAGTAAGAGACCAGGAGGAGGTCGGATAGGAGACGAGGAGGCGGTCGGATAGGAGACGAGGAGGCAGTCGGATAGGAGACGAGGAGGCAGTCAAGTAAGAGACCAGGAGGAGGTCGGACAGGAGACGAGGAGGCAGTCGGATAGGAGACGAGGAGGCAGTCGGATAGGAGACGAGGAGGAGGTCGGATGGGAGACGAGGAGGCAGTCAAGTAAGAGACCAGGAGGAGGTCGGATAGGAGACGAGGAGGCGGTCGGATAGGAGACGAGGAGGCAGTCGGATAGGAGACGAGGAGGCAGTCAAGTAAGAGACGAGGAGGAGGTCGGATAGGAGACGAGGAGGCGGTCGGATAGGAGACGAGGAGGCGGTCGGATAGGAGACGAGGAGGCGGTCGGATAGGAGACGAGGAGGCGGTCGGATAGGAGACGAGGAGGCGGTCGGATAGGAGACGAGGAGGCAGTCGAGTAAGAGACGAGGAGGAGATCGGATAGGAGACGAGGAGGCGGTCGGATAGGAGACGAGGAGGCAGACGAGTAAGAGACGAGGAGGAAGTCGGATAGGAGACGAGGAGGCGGTCGGATAGGAGACGAGGAGGCAGTCGAGTAAGAGACGAGGAGGAGGTCGGATAGGAGACGAAGAGGCGTTCGGATAGGAGACGAGGAGGCAGTCGAGTAAGAGACGAGGAGGAGGTCGGATAGGAGACGAAGAGGCGGTCGGATAGGAGACGAGGAGGCAGTCGAGTAAGAGACGAGGCGGAAGTCGGATAGGAGACGAGGAGGCGGTCGGATAGGAGACGAGGAGGCAGTCTAGTAAGAGACGAGGAGGCGGTCGGATAGGAGACGAGGAGGCAGTCGGATAGGAGACGAGGAGGCAGTCGGATAGGAGACGAGGAGGCGGTCGGATAGGAGACGAGGAGACGATCGGATAGGAGACGAGGAGACGATCGGATAGGCGACGAGGAGGAGGTCGGATAGGAGACGAGGAGGCAGTCGGATAGGAGACGAGGAGGCAGTCGGATAGGAGACGAGGCGGTCGGATAGGAGACGAGGAGGCAGTCGAGTAAGAGACGAGGAGGCAGTCGGATAGGAGACGAGGAGGCAGTCGAGTAAGAGACGAGGAGGAGGTCGGATAGGAGACGAGGAGGCAGTCGAGTAAGAGACGAGGAGGAGGTCGGATAGGAGACGAGGAGGCAGTCGAGTAAGAGACGAGGAGGAGGTCGGATAGGAGACGAGGAGGAGGTCGGATAGGAGACGAGGAGGCAGTCGGATAGGAGACGAGGAGGCAGTCGAGTAAGAGACGAGGAGGAGGTCGGATAGGAGACGAGGAGGCAGTCGGATAGGAGACGAGGAGGCAGTCGAGTAAGAGACGAGGAGGAGGTCGGATAGGAGACGAAGAGGCAGTCGAGTAAGAGACGAGGAGGAGGTCGGATAGGAGACGAAGAGGAAGTCGAGTAAGAGACGAGGAGGAGGTCGGATAGGAGACGAGGAGGCAGTCGGATAGGAGACGAGGAGGCAGTCGAGTAAGAGACGAGGAGGAGGTCGGATAGGAGACGAAGAGGCAGTCGAGTAAGAGACGAGGAGGAGGTCGGATAGGAGACGAAGAGGCGGTCGGATAGGAGACGAGGAGGCAGTCGAGTAAGAGACGAGGAGGAGGTCGGATAGGAGACGAGGAGGCAGTCGGATAGGAGACGAGGAGGCAGTCGAGTAAGAGACGAGGAGGAGGTCGGATAGGAGACGAAGAGGCAGTCGAGTAAGAGACGAGGAGGAGGTCGGATAGGAGACGAAGAGGCGGTCGGATAGGAGACGAGGAGGCAGTCGAGTAAGAGACGAGGAGGAGGTCGGATAGGAGACGAGGAGGCAGTCGAGTAAGAGACGAGGAGGAGGTCGGATAGGAGACGAGGAGGAGGTCGGATAGGAGACGAGGAGGCAGTCGGATAGGAGACGAGGAGGCAGTCGAGTAAGAGACGAGGAGGAGGTCGGATAGGAGACGAAGAGGCAGTCGAGTAAGAGACGAGGAGGAGGTCGGATAGGAGACGAAGAGGCGGTCGGATAGGAGACGAGGAGGCAGTCGAGTAAGAGACGAGGAGGAGGTCGGATAGGAGACGAAGAGGCGGTCGGATAGGAGACGAGGAGGCAGTCGAGTAAGAGACGAGGAGGAGGTCGGATAGGAGACGAAGAGGCGGTCGGATAGGAGACGAGGAGGCAGTCGAGTAAGAGACGAGGAGGAGGTCGGATAGGAGACGAGGAGGAGGTCGGATAGGAGACGAAGAGGCAGACGAGTAAGAGACGAGGAGGAGGTCGGATAGGAGACGAAGAGGCGGTCGGATAGGAGACGAGGAGGCAGTCGAGTAAGAGACGAGGAGGAGGTCGGATAGGAGACGAGGAGGCGGTCGGATAGGAGACGAAGAGGCAGTCGAGTAAGAGACGAGGAGGAGGTCGGATAGGAGACGAAGAGGCAGTCGAGTAAGAGACGAGGAGGAGGTCGGATAGGAGACGAAGAGGCGGTCGGATAGGAGACGAGGAGGCAGTCGAGTAAGAGACGAGGAGGAGGTCGGATAGGAGACGAGGAGGAGGTCGGATAGGAGACGAGGAGGCAGTCGGATAGGAGACGAGGAGGCAGTCGAGTAAGAGACGAGGAGGAGGTCGGATAGGAGACGAGGAGGAGGTCGGATAGGAGACGAAGAGGCAGACGAGTAAGAGACTAGGAGGCGGTCGGATAGGAGACGAGGAGGCGGGCGGATAGGAGACGAGGAGGCAGTCGAGTAAGAGACGAGGAGGAGGTCGGATAGGAGAAGAGGAGGAGGTCGGATAGGAGACGAGGAGGCAGTCGGATAGGAGACGAGGAGGCAGTCGAGTAAGAGACGAGGAGGCGGTCGGACAGGAGACGAAGAGGCGGTCGGATAGGAGACGAGGAGGCGGTCGGATAGGAGAAGAGGAGGAGATCGGACAGGAGACGAGGAGGCGGTCGGATAGGAGAAGAGGAGGCAGTCGAGTAAGAGACGAGGAGGAGGTCGGGGCGTCGACGGTCGATCTCCGAAAGACGACGAATCTAAGCTCATCTTCGGCCTCGGGTTATTATAATCACTGACCCTTTTTCTCAGTTTTGTGTGTTGCTACTTTTTTTTACTCCTTTATTATTATTATTTTTTAGTCTTTTCTTTTTTTTATATCTCATTTTGCCGAACCGTTCCTGGGAGTGATTTCCAGAGGCCATCCGGGTTCCGAATCTGACCTCATCTTCTGCCTCGGGTTATAATCACTGACCTTTTTATATTTTTTTTTCACTTCCTACTTTTATTTTTGTTTTCTCTTTTTTTTTTACATCGTATTTTGCCGAACAGTGCCTGGGGGTGATGGATGCGGGACTCTCTCTAGAGAGTGCGGGTCATAGCCAGACAAACATACACACAGTCACTGAAGGACAAAGATAGACAGACAGATAGATGCGAACACAGAGAGAGAAAAGGGGGGAGGGAGAAGAAATGAAAGAGAGAGAGGGAGAATGAGAAAAAGGGAAAGAGAGAGACAGACAGACACTGAAGGACAAAGACAAACAGATAGATAGATGCGAACAGAGAGATAGCACCAAGCAGAGAAGGAAAAGAGGGGTGGAGAAACGAAAGAGAAAGAGGAAGAGAGATAAAGGGAGACAGAGAGAGAGAAACACACACACACACACACACACAGAGGATACGGGTCACAGACGAACATACAGACAGACACTGAAGGACAAATACAAACAGACAGATACGAACAGAGAGAAAGGGGGAAGAGGGAGAAGTAAAGAAAGAGAGGGAAAATGAGCGAGAAAGGGAGAGATATAGAGAGACAGAGTCAAAGAAAGAAAGTAAGAAAGAGAAAGAGAGAGAGGAAGAAGAGAAAAAGAAAGAGTCCGCCGAGTCACTTGATTACACGTCGTTTGTTTCGTCATGGACAGGTGCTAAGCCGCGTTTTTTTTTCTTCTTCTTCTTCTTTTTTATGATCCCAATAAACACCCTGTATTATCGTCCTCCTTAAAGACGTTTGTCAAGCCTTTCTTATTTCGCATCGGAGATTACACAGAATGACGCGTGGTATGTTATTATCTTGTCCTTTTCATTTTCAAAAGGTGGTCATTTTCGTTTATGTAAACATAGATGTCTCTCTCGACCTGCATAGAAAACGGGGGTTAATTTCCCACTTTCTTAGTGGTTTTCTCGTAATTATTAGGTTATTCATATTACATTTATTCGCCTTTAGAAAATAGAATGAAAATATTGATGCTTGTTTTTATATCGATGGAATATATCTTCAGATTCCTACACGGTTTAAAATCTCTCTTTCTGAAAGGAAAAAAAAGAAAACATAAATAATGATTTCTTGAATAAATTGACTTTTCAGAGTTTTCAAGATTTTTAGTTTGACGTGTATACGAGCGGGAAATGAGTTTTTATTTTTTATTTTTTAAAGATCAGAGAGAGATTATTTAGTAAGAGCAACAGGAAAAAATGCACGTAAAGTATAACTTCAACGATAATGAATATGTTCAATTACGTTATTGGTCTGATTCATTATTTGTAAATCTTATTATTTATTTTACTTTACGCTTGTTACCCCGACCTTAAGAAATGAAAATAACGAGAAAAGAAGTTGAATTAAAATATATATATATGTATATATATATATATATATATATAT
>NC_091551.1:16219403-16221903 GCF_042767895.1 Penaeus vannamei
GTGTGTGCGTGTGCGTATGCGTGTGCGCGTGTGTGTGTTTGTGTCCACGTATAACATTTTCTTCTCCCAGTCCCTCGCCCTTCGCAGCTCCAGTTAGAAGGCGGGAAAGGAGGGCCCGATGAGCGCGGCGAGGACCTGCAGTATGTGGGTTACCGGGACACCACGCAGCCATACATATCTCCAGGTGCACACACATACGCTATATTTATAAAAGATGAAATTAAGAAAGACTTTTTTATCTGTCTTTCTCTTTTTTTAATGTGGACTATCTGGAAGGAAATAATTATGCTGGTTTTAACATTATGAAATGTAATACTAATATACGTACTAATATATTGTCGCAAGTATAAGATAGCAAGATAGGTAGAAAGATAGTTTTGTTATAGCAAGTTAAAAAAAAGGCGAAACGAGGTCAACTGACGGATTAGGTCAGTTGAAATCAAGGTCAGAGGTCAGAGTACGTTCTGGTAAATATTTGCATAAAAACAAATGAAAATCAACCTTAAGTTACATTGGCGTCGGGGAGTTACGAGACAGTGAAACGTAGACATTTTGGTAAATCTTCTTCCTAAACTGAAGTAAGAATCTCACGTTTTTTTTTGTTTGTTTGTTTGTTTGTTTGTTTATGTATTAGGGAAAAGATGAATTCGAAAACAAACATAGAGTTTACTTGGTAAAGATGACGGGTACACAAACTGCTTGATAAAACAAATTATGAAAATAAAAAGCATTGACGACGAAAGACGATATAGCATCCTCGTTAGTGAAAACAGCAACAACAACTTGAAGCAAAGTAACAACAACAACAATATGAAATATGTATGCGTTTACCAAGACACGAAAAGGCAGTTACATATAGATTTATGGCTTACAAAAGGCATTGCAATTACGTGTACCAACCTCATCAACTGCTACAGACACGAGGTATCTATGTCTTCCTCCAATTAATGTCGTGTTATTGAGATCGCAACGTCACGACTCTGACCTTCGCCGAGGGAGTGCAAGAGAGAACACCCGTGTTGGAAAATAAAATCTACGGAAATTGGACGCCGTGTTTCAAAATGCTGATGGTGCATTATAGATCGTAATGTTATGATCTAGATTTGCACTGTAATACTATTATATAATGCTTTGACCATGCATCTAGGTGGTAAATAAAGGACTAAACTAAAACTGATGGTGCCTCTGACCGCAAGAATCAGGCTGGGATATAGATTGTATTGGCAAGTCAGTACAGCCTGTAATGTTGAAGATACTAGGTGTAAATTATGCAATGAAGAATATAAGCGAACACTTGTACATTATATCTCAGTGTCATGTAATACAGCCTTTCAGACCACCTAGCATGAGGTATGGAGAACTATGTAACTACTTCATATCATCTGATGTCTTGGAAGATATGCTTATTTTCCTAGATTTGAAATGTAGTATCACATGACCACATATCAAATGTTACAATGCCTTTCCATGCCCACGCCGTACGCTTGGTAGATGAGTAGATAAATTACTGTGTGATTGTTCTTTTCTTTTAAATGATATATTATAGATCGTAATAATGTTATGATCTAGATTTCCAATGTAATACTATTCTATAATGCTTTGACCATGCATCAAATGTACCACAGCTTGCCCACGCCTGTGCAGTTAGCCAGGGTGGTAAACAAAAGACTAAACTAAAACTGATGCCCTATATCTCAATGTCAAGTGATATAGCCTTTCAGACCACCTAACATGAGGCATAACGACCTATGCGATTATTTCATTTCATCCGATACACTGAAAAGTATCCTCATACTATATCCTAAATTTACTATGCAAAATTATCGTGATCATAGGACATTGTTATACAAACAGTGACAAAGGTCTATCAATTTACTATTCTTTTGCGAGATGTATGACATATTTTCATTCTACCGTGTCCAATTACTGTTATTACAGAATATCGAAATTATGTGACTATACGCAAAACTTTGTAATCACGATTGCATATGGCCTGGGTGGTAAATAAACTTAATTCATATAATAAGTTACACGGATTCTTGCTGAGGCTTCATACAGTGTTGCTCAAATTAAGGAGCTCTATTTGTTTACAGAGTTATATCGTTATCTTAATATTTATATCAATCTCAATCTTAATCCTAGGCTTTGAGCTTGGTGCACCCGATGTCACAAATACCAGTTTCTCGCATTCATTTCAACTGAAATCACGGCAACAGAATTCCACTAACTTTTCGTAATCCCATGGCACAGGTGTACCCAAAGCTACGCAGTGACCCAGAGAGCTGACCAGGAGGCTTTTGGAAGAATGAATCCATGGGAATTATGCTTATTGTCTCCATGTCATCTAAGATTATCAGCATGAAAATGGACAGTATTACACATTACTTTTGAATATAAATCAGATCACGAAACAAACACACAAATAAGTATAGACAAATAATGAAATGCTATAATGAAAAAGAAAAAAATATATATAAAAAAGCGAGGCCCTTCCAGAGAC
>NC_091551.1:16246903-16254403 GCF_042767895.1 Penaeus vannamei
AGCGCCGGAGAAACAGCTGAGCATCGGAGCGGCCCGTCCTGCCGCCTCGCCGACGCTCGTGAACCGCGGAGGGCGACCACCCGACCTCCAGCCACCAACCTCTTTATCTATTTATTCACAATCACCTGTTGCTCTCCATGATGAGTTCGTTATCAAACTCTTTCTATCTATTCACAATCACCTGTTGCTCTCCATGATGAGTTCGTTATCAAACTCTTTCTATCTACTTATTCACAATCACCTGTTGCTCTCCATGATGAGTTCGTTATCAAACTCTTTCTATCTATTTATTCACAATCACCTGTTGCTCTCCATGATGAGTTCGTTATCAAACTCTTTCTATCTATTTATTCACGATCACCTGTTGCTCTCCATGATTCGTTATCAAACTCTTTCTATCTATTTATTCACGATCACCTGTTGCTCTCCATGATGAGTTTGCTATCAAACTCTTTCTATCTATTTATTCACGATCACCTGTTGTTCTCCATGATGAGTTCGTTATCAAACTCTTTCTATCTATCTATTCACAATCACCTGTTGTTCTCCATGATGAGTTCGTTATCAAACTCTTTCTATCTATTTATTCACAATCACCTGTTGCTCTCCGTGTTGAGTTCGTTATCAAACTCTTTCTATCTATTTATTCACAATCACCTGTTGCTCTCCGTGTTGAGTTCGTTATCAAACTCTTTCTATCTATCTATTCACAATCACCTGTTGTTCTCCATGATGAGTTCGTTATCAAACTCTTCCTATTTATTTATTCACAATCACCTGTTGTTCTCCATGATGAGTTCGTTATCAAACTCTATTTATTCACAATCACCTGTTGCTCTCAGTTTTGAGTTCATCAAACTCTTTCTATCTATTTATTCACAATCACCTGTTGTTCTCCATGATGAGTTCGTTATCAAACTCTATTTATTCACAATCACCTGTTGCTCTCAGTTTTGAGTTCATCAAACTCTTTCTATCTATTTATTCACAATCACCTGTTGTTCTCCATGATGAGTTCGTTATCAACCTCTTTCTATCTATTTATTCACAATCACCTGTTGTTCTCCATGATGAGTTCGTTATCAAATTCTTCCTATTTATTTACTCACAATCACCTGTTGTTCTCCATGATGAGTTCGTTATCAAACTCTGTCTATTTATTCACAATCACCTGTTCTCTATAATGAGGTCGTTATCAAACTTTCTATTTATTTATTCACGATCACCTGTTGCTCTCTATGATGAGTTCGTTAGTCGTTGCTCTAACTGCTAATTGCTCTAAATTATCCTCACCACTGCCAGTCTCGCATCACTAATTGTTGGTATTAGTCATCTGCTCTTGGAACTAATCACAACCGTAAATAACAAATTACAATAGCTAAAAGCATTTAAAATTTAAATCCTCACCACCCACATAAAACATAATTATTATAGCTAAAAACTTAAATACAAGTGAGCGAGTGCGTGTGCATGAGAATTTCTAAATCTAAATCGTCCCACAAACCTCCAAGCACTCGGCTGAACAAAATCATGCACGATGACTTACAAGGGCGTGACCTCTTGTTAGGCAACTCGCAATCGGGTTTCTAATAGCTTTAGATTTAGTTGTACAAGAATCTAGACTTTTTCCTAACATATGCACTTTTTGTAAGATTGTTTTTTTTTCTATTCTAAGATTTTTTTTCCATTCTAAGATGTTTTTCTTTTTTCTAAGAAATGTTTTTATCAATATTTTCAATTCCAAGATTTTTCTTTCAATTTGGTATTCTTTTTTTCTTCTATTCTAACATATATTGTTTTCTATTTCTCGAGAAACTCAACTGCTCGGGTTGAAGTGTTCGTATAAAAGAATGTATATACTGCCGAGCCTCACTATTCTCTTGTTTATATTCACCCAGCTATAGGCATTTCCATATAACAAGGTCTCTCTCCAGCACAAGGGACGGGCTACTTACCGATCTCTTTTCTTCTTTTTTTTTCAACCTGTTAACCTGTGGCGCATATATGAATTCTGATCAGGACGATAATGCTTGCGATTTTTATTCACGCTGGGTTGGGCGTGTTTGAGGTCCGTTTTCTTTGGTCTTTGGTAGCTTTGAAGAGGACATTTAGACGAAGTCATATTGTCTTATTGTATTGGGTGTGAACTTTTATTTGAATTGGTTATTGTATCATAAGATCAAAGCATCGGTATGTGTTTATAGAGTTATAGGCTGAGATAAGATATTGAATCATTTTGGCGAACTGGAATGCATGAAGATGAGTTAGATGCTAGAATTTCTAAAATATCTAAAAAAGAAAAAAATATATATAGCAAATAAATAGCTAAAAAAAAAATAAAAAGAAAGATAAAAAGGCTTGATAAAATTCTTAAATGTTTCGTTTTTTTCTCAAATACCAGGAAGCCTTATTATAAATAATGCCCTGGTCACAGAGAATGGGATTCGTGTATTCATAGACTCCTATGGACTCTTGAACGAGTTGCATATCTTCTGCAATTTCCTCTCCACTTGGATTAAATGCAATACAAATCAGGAAGCGAAATAAAGTGAAGCCTCCGTTCGTTCAGGCAAAAAAACGGCAAACTACTGCTCGTGTTTGGCAAGTGTTGTAATGGATTCAGCCAAAGCCGCCTAATCTTTATTGCATACGTTTACTTGATAATTACTTGCATGGCGGCCTCTCCCCTTTCTACTGGGCCAGACTCTATCTTTGTTTGTTGGAAAGCTTATATATGTTTTTCTATGTTTGTTTGATTGACCGGGTGACCGTGCGTGCTTTTGCGTGCGTGTTTATATGCGCGCGTGCGCTCGCACTCCTACGCACACCTTGACCTTCCGTCTGCTGCTAACAGCTGATCGTCTCTCTTGACCCTGATCTTGGAGGAGGAAACACCCACACTGACCCTCATAAATAACCCATCCAGTTTAGAACTTTAGGTCATTCATGTACAGTTGGGAACGTCGGGAACACACCCTCCAGCATCGTCGGCCTGATACAAACAAGCGGTTACTGCCATAAACGCTGCAGCCGAGGTTAAAGACCCCAAGACCTTGTTACGGTGCCTCTGCTCTCCGAACGCGGGGCTTGGATGGCCCGAAGAACTCGCAAGACTCGACCTAGATTCGACACGAGAAGGAATCGCTTGTGTGGGATGAGCGTCCATCAGGAGCTAAAAGAAGAAAATGTATTATTACCAACTCTTTAGACTAACTGCATCTAATTAGAGGTCTCTTAGTGGGGAATGAAGAACAAGGAGTAACCGTCGGTCCATGAAAACGCACCAAGAATGGATTATGTTCTTGTGTTAACCCATTAACGACTGTGTACAACCTAGGTTTCAAGAATCCCGAGGCCTTTTCTGAAATGATGGATAAACCCGCACGTTCTGTCAATAGATCTCAACTACAAAAGCTCTCGGCGAAGAGCTCACAAGTCACGTGCCGACATCCGAGAGTTCTTTTGTGAAGGGAAATGGTAATCATATTCAAACATCTCTCTACTAATTGTGGACCTCCCTTAACGGTATAATTGCTAGATGTGTTTCTTCTGCTTGTGTTTTTGGCTAGCATTCCTTGTAACGTTAACATTATTCGCAGGGATTAACATAAGCTCGATTATGTGTCGATGTAGAAGTGTTTAACGAAAACATTTATAAAACCTTAAGCCATCGAATAAATCAAGCTAAGTAAAATAATTGCTTTAAAACGGAATAAATCAAACTATGTAACATCATTACCTTAAAACGTGGAATGAATTAAATTATATGAAATAATATGAATATAGAATTAACATTTGAACTTTTATGTAAGAGTCAAAAGTACTATCACATACCTACCTTTAAAAAAAGACACACATAATGCAGTTGTGAAAGGTAATGGTGTCTTTCTCGCTCGAGTTGCAATGACAAGTAAACAAATTGCCCCATTTGCAAACAGCGATAGCATCTTATCCGCACATATGTAGTTGCCGGGTCGAGGGTACGTGTAACGGAAATAACGGCTGTGCAATGAGCAATGGCAGACACAGACACCACTTCTAACAATGCCATGAACAAGGGCGGGTCCAGAAAACTTTCTGGTGGGGGGCACAGGGGGTAACAACAATAAATCTGGGGGGGCTGCCACATTGCATATACAGGGGGGCCATTACGAGGAGTCAATGACCATTGGGGAGGCACACGGAGAGGCCTATCAGATTACAGGGGGGCAGGAGTCCCCCTGTGCCACCATGGAAACCCCGTCTCTGGCCATGAAGGGACGATGCCTTACATATCAGCCTCTGGACAAAGTTCATTTTAGCAAATGTAGAAAAATAAAAACGAGAATGAATAATTGCATGAAATAAGAAGTGCGATAACATACATAAACCAAGACTATGGAGAGTCATCTGGCTTCAGTGAAAAAATCCTCGAGGAGGATCTTGTCACAGACTAATGAAGGGAGGATAATGTAGTGATTACTGGTCACATAAACTATATGAGCGAACTGTTGTGCTTCGCTCTGCAAGAAAATGACAAAGGTCCATAATGGAAACTGTCGGCGGCCTAGCCATAGGTCACCTTGCTTAGTTCTCCTTGGAAACGCGGGAGACGAACCGCTACAGAGAATCCTCGCTAGATATTGGACCGTGGCTGCGCTACGGAGATGCCGTCCTTGGCATCGGTCCTTGAAGATGAAGCTTGCGTCAAAATACAACCTTGTAAAATCCCGTCCACCATGGATGCGTGTCAGGAGCTCCCTTTTGGAGACGCTACGGCTGAAGTGACGATGATCTTCGGTTCTTTATATACATAAATCCAACTGATAAATGGTATTACATTCACATTTACACCGCACAATAGAAACAAAACTAAATCAGCGGTTGTTCTAGTCTTCTTTCTCAGAACGTTCGGGATTTGTAATCCAGAATTCCTTTAGGATGTCGAATATATCGTTAGGTACCTCACGAAAGACCAATGCCTCAGGTGTTTCCCTCTGATTCTGAGAAAAGGAGGCGGAGAACGTCTTGAGAAAGGAATGACGACCCTGCCCCCCCCCCCATCAAAATGCATGCAATCACTGCAAACGGATGCCATCAGCTGGTATTATGGCGAAAAAAAATCGCCACAGATGAAGCTGGACATGTAAGGATTTGTTTACAAACGAAAATATTTCATGAAAGATTATACCGACAAAACAGTATGATTGTAGAAGCTGCATACGTTGCTATGGAGATTATAAAGATGGCAGCAGTGTCATTTATGCGGACAACGACCGTCCGTCATCTCTTGACTGATGTACATATGATTTGGATTTATGTCATTCTGATGAAAAATAACATCAAAATGCATTAGTTTACATGCGCTTTGTGAGGTTCATTTTCATTTATACATTTCAACACATCGGGTTATCTCATGAGATATAGGATGTAGAAGACCATCGGCGTCCTTGGCAGAATTAGAAATTATTATTGAAAGTAGACAAATATATTCCTCTGTTTTTGTCATTGAAAATGATAAGCAATAGTTTCACTGGCAAAAAGAAAACTAAATAGGTCGTGCCTTTGCGAAATGGAACCAATCAGCAGCATTCACTAATAAGCCGGCCCGGCGATTATTTTTTTCTCTACATTCGGTAAAATTGATACTTAACTTTCACGAACCGGCAAAAAGCCGGCAACGGAATCTAGACTTGGTTGCGTAGGTTACGTATACACCAAGATATTTTACCCACCGAAAGTCGTACGACAGCATCGCTGGACTTTTGCGTGCGAAGTCTTGGATCTTGGCAGCAGGACTTTCACTGAAATTAAAAATCATCCTGACAGTCCAGTTACAAGGTTTTGGTCGTATCTCTTCCTTTGCTGAACATGGAAAAAACGGTCTCGCATCAGTCACACGACAATCGTCGACAAGGTCGTAGAAATTTCTAGAAACCATAGCTTAAAAGTTGCAAGATAATCCAGTAACAATTGTCGCTCGATTATTGCAGTCGCCCAGACCCCCTGTCGCGCGACTGTCACGAGACTTTTATCCTTATTGAATAAAAGGCTTTAGAAAGAGTCGGCAAAATGTGTTTAAAGATTAATTCATACAATAATTGCCATAAGAGTTGTTCCAGAGTGCGATGACTAAAGCTGCAGAGTGTTTTTTTTTTTTTCTTCTTTTTTTTTTTGTCAAGCAGAAGAGAGTGCACCATTTGTTTTTAATACATTTTTTTAGTTTATACCATAAAAAACACCACCAGTTGACGTTTTTTATAAGACCAAACGAGAAACGTTTTCAAGACATACAACTATCTCTTCGGCAGAAAATATGTAATCACCATTGTCTTTACATCATAATCGCTATGTTAAGAACCTACTTAACTTAGAGAAAATGGGTCATACGTCCCTGCACAATTGGGCAAGACTATGAACCACAACCACATTAAGAACAAAACAGTACATGGTCCTATTTCAGATTCAAAAAATCCTTATCAGATTATCAGACGAAGCGAAAAAGGAAATGGAAAAGGAATCGTCTGTTGAGGAACCACGTGGGATCCGTTGTTATTGAGGCTATTTCTGTCCACAACTCAACGAATGCGTCTACGGTACTCAGGATGCAGAAAGAAACGACGATGCTTTTCCCTTCACATTTGGAATTTAGACTATTAGGTTAGAGACATAAAAAACATAGAAAACAATTATAAATAAAGAATCTGTAAAGAACTACAATAAACTTCCATACGCTAACAAGTTTGTTCCTTTTAAGGCTTTCACCGTATGGTGCTAATGCAGATATGAAATGATGACTAGATAAATAGGCGTACCTCAAAAATAATAGTATTCATAATCTATATATCACTTCTGCTGTCATTTTCATGATTGCATCTTATAAATAAGCGTTAACATAACAAGCAGGGAGAAAATTTCTGCGGTTGCCAACCCATTCGATTTTTTCGATGCTTTACGAATTTACGTTAAAAAATCCGCTATGATCGATTACCAGCAAACTGCAGTGACTGACAGTGCCAACAACATGGATTATGTCTGTTAATGCGACTTGTTTTCAGAGTTAACCATTGACTATCATGATATAATCTGTTGGTCATTTGTATAGTTGTGACTACATGTTTACATAGTTTTTTAGAGTTGATAGGCCGCTACGCTGTGTAACATGAGAGACTAAAGTACTGTTATGTACTGTACAAATTATTCTATGACTTGTGAAAACAAATATAAATATTTTTTGAGATATTTGAGTCATTCTACTGCTGAAAATAATGTTGACATAGATTTATAAGTACTTCCTGAATGCAGAATATTGATTCAAACTGATTGAAGTACGCCCACACATTTCATTTTTGGATTACAAATATTTAGAATTATGAATAGCCCTTAGTTGATAAATCTTATGACCTAGCAACATTATTAGAATTATGATCATTTATACTATTGTTATTATTATTGATACAGTTTTTGATACATTTGGAAAACTATATCAACAATAATATGATTATTATTACAAATATTATC
>NC_091551.1:16261903-16280715 GCF_042767895.1 Penaeus vannamei
ATACTCTTTCTATCTTTCCCCGTATGTGACCAACAATTATTGCATTCGTTGGTAAAAAGTGATGGCCTCTATAGTGTTGACTTCATTGAATCAGACCTATGCTGGAGTTTGCATCATCATTTTCCTGTCTTAAACCACTTTGGAACCTTGGGTGTAGCTCCTGTTGCTCTGAAATTGGCATTAGTTCTCTTGCTTTGACTGCATTCCCCAGCTTCCCGGCTTGTTGAAGCTGCTTGGCTTGGCTCTGCTGTTAGGGAGTGGCCACCTCCTAAAAATGCTCTATTCTGTGTGTGCTGCCTGAAATGAGACAAAGAAACAAATTGAAAATCAAAGAATACCTGTATAAACATATAATCATCCAAGAATGGATTTCTTTACTGAAAAGATGAACATAAATATGCCTTATTAAAGTACTCACTTTCTCTTAACAACATTATGGGCAGCACCACTAAATGAAGACTTTTTGGAGAGAGTTTCATCATTGAGATATGG
The DNA here is from genome assembly GCF_042767895.1 of Penaeus vannamei. Classification (NCBI taxonomy): domain Eukaryota; kingdom Metazoa; phylum Arthropoda; class Malacostraca; order Decapoda; family Penaeidae; genus Penaeus; species Penaeus vannamei. Next base: position 16,262,396 of record NC_091551.1, read on the forward strand.
AGGACCTGACCCAACTGCCTCAAAATAGATCCTCGCATTTGGGACACAGTCTGCAGCAACAAGTGTTAGGTCTGTGGCCAACATTCGATGTGGATGTCTCAACCCTGGAATATAAGTTGTTTAATAAATTAATGTATAAAAGAATCAGTGCTATTATATATTCTTTGAACTTATCAAAGGCAGTGATATCAAATGCATTGTGTATATTCAATAAAGGATCTAACACTGATTTTTTCCTTATGTTCAACAATCACTCAACATAAATGAAATCTAAATATTGAACAGAGAAAAATGCCTTTCCAGCCATACATACAAAGACTGAACTCTGAGGCTGGGTTTGCAAGCAGTGGTCGGACAAAATCTTGTACACTTGAAATAGTATCAATGGGCTTAAACGATGCCTGAATCACATAATTGTCAGGAAAATATATCCGCAACTGAGTCACTGGGTACTGGTTCAGTGCAGATAGAACTTTTGCACTTTCTTCCATTTCTCTCATTTGCTGTGTCATTAAGGGTGTTTCATTTAGTTCTTTCCTGAAATAGTAAAGGATAAAAGGATATTAAGGATAAAACAATAACAAATACATTTCTCAAAATCTGTCACCTAATAAGAAAGAACTAAAGGTGTCTTCTAATATTTCATAAAAAAAAAAAAAAGTGAATGGCACTTACAGAATCCGTTGCTGTTCACAATAGAGGTTTTTCACTTCATTCACAGACAGCTCAAAGAATGCATCGCCTTCATCCTGAAGTCTGGTCGGTGGAGCATCATCCATACTGAAGAGGACTGCATCATGGGAGCCAAACTTGACAAGGAAAAGGAAAAATGTTAACATTTTCTAGAAAAATGCACAAACTAGATATACTGAAAAAGAGAGGACAGTTTTAATTTCATCATTAGAATTGGACAAAAAGAGAGAGAGAGGGAGAAGGAGAAGGAGAGGGAGAGGGAGAGGGAGAGGGAGGGGAGAGAAGAACAGGGAGAGGGAGAGGGAGAGGGAGAGGGAGGGGGAGAGGGTGAGGAAGAGGGAGAGGGAGAGGGAGAGGGGGAGGGAGAGGGAGAGGGAGAGGGAGAGGGAGAGGGAGAGGGAGAGGGAGAGGGAGAGGGAGAGGGAGAGAGAGAGAATGGGGGGGGGGGCAATGCTGTGAACAGAGAGCATGTGAGGACAGGTGAGAGGACATGAAGGGAGGTTAATTTTTAGAAAGTAACTGTTGAAATTGGTATTGTTTCCACTTAAACATAGAACCTACACCAAAATTACTTTGAGATTGTGTTCCATTGGTTTCTAATTCATTTTGTTTTTAATCAACTTCATCTGAACCTGATCTGAACTAATAATCAAAATATCATAAAAACACAATCTATAAATTCCCCGCTGTCTTTTGACCCAATAGCAACAATTTTCTGCCTCAGCAACTGTCCTAACAGTAATAGCGTGTGCAAGATTTTATCCTCATTATTGTAACAGCATAGACTCATGTCCTGAAGAGGCATCACTCATCGTCTGTGATTATTTGCTATGATGTGATATCATGTCATCTATCACCAAATGGAGGAAAAAAGTAATATATGATAATATATTAGGAGAGAGAGAGATGGATAGATAGATATTACAAAGAAAACAATAAATATAAACTATCAACAGTTTCCAACCTTAATAACTTTTTCACAAGCTTCTGAGGATGAAGGCTCCAAGTCCATCTCTTGCTGTGACGAAGAGGCAGCATCATGGCCTTCAATCAGGTCCATGGGGGCAGGAGAATCCATCTGACCACCTCCCTCTGTGTGAAGAAAAGGGAAAAGATAATAAATATATTCACGGATAAATAAAGTATTCAATAATGACAAAGTCATTTAACAAATATGCGTATAAATTGTGAAGTGGTAAGGAGGAAGCACAAATAAAAAGGACCTCAAATATTACAATAATCTGTAGCCTATCCTTCAACATAATACAGGGAATACATTTTGAATCTACATAAATAAAATGTCCCTGCCTTACCAGTCACCACATCTGGCTGAGCAACATTGTTCTGCGACTGAACCAGATCTGGCACCCCACTCTGACTTGAGCTCACGAGATCAGGTCCCCTGCTAGGCACCAAATCCACATGTTGTTGCCCTGCCCTGTCCATCTGTGGAGGGAGCACTTGCAAAGGAGGTTCAGCTGGTTGTTCAGGGGGCGGAGGCTGCCTCGATGATTCAGGCTGTGGACGGCGAGATGGTCCAGCTTGATGCTCCATTGCTACTTCTGGGGCACTCTGTGGTTTTTGAGCAACTTCCTGGTCTGAAAGTTTTGAGTCATTATATCTTTCAGTCTACTGCTTCTGTCTACTACTAATCTTTGTTATAAGTAATACCAATGCAGGTCCTAATTATTTGTTATTTAAGTCTTTCCAATCAAGGAATGACCACCTGAAATGTTGAAAATTTATATTTCAAAACTCCATACACAGCATTTTTACGAAGTAATGCATTTCTAAATAACAGATACAGCACAACCCCATATCTATAAACAATTTACCGAGAAAACCAGTTATGCAAATGAGCTCACCTTCATCTTGTTGCTGAACCTTTGGCCGAGTGAGAGGTTTCGCAACATGAGCTTGGGTATTGGAAGACACTGACTGAATGCTGTGCCTGTAAAAAATGGAAAAAAAAATAATAATGAAAATAAATTGTTAAACTGCATCTGCAGATTTGGTCTACCACTATTTCTGTCATCTTAGCATATATGCAGACAGGTAAAAATTCATAGGTTCCTTTTATGATTATGATAACGACTGATGAAAAATAACAATAACAATAACAAATATTAACAACAATAATAACAATAATAATAAAACAATAACAACAATAATAATAAAATAACAATCATAACAATAACAATAATAATGAAAACAATAATAATGATAATAGTAACAACAAAAACACCAACAACACCAACAACAAGTATTATAACAATAATAATAATAATAATAATAATAATAATAATAATAATAATAATAATAATAATAATAATAATAATAATAATAATAATAATAATAATAATAATAATAATAATAATAATAGATGATAATGATGATAATGATGATAATGATGATAATGATGATAATGATGATAATGATGATAATGATGATAATGATGATAATGATGATAATGATAATGATAATGATGATAATGATAATGATAGCAATAACAATATCATCATTATTATTGCCAATGTCATTATCATTATCATTATTACCATCATACTCATTATTATTATCATCATAATCATTGTTATTCACATAATGATAATGATAATGATAATAATAATGATAATAATGATGATAATGATAATAATGATAATAATGATGATAATGATAATAATGATGATAATAATAATAATGATGATAATAATAATAATAATAATAATAATAATAATAATAATAATAATAATAATAATAATAATAATAATAATAATAATAATAATAATAATAATAATAATAATAATAATAATAATAATAATAATAATAATAATAATGACGGTGACGGTGACGGTGACGGTGACGGTGACGGTGACGGTGACGGTGACGGTGACGGTGACGGTGACGGTGACGGTGACGGTGACGGTGACGATGACGATGATGATGATGATGATGACGATGACGATGATGATGATAATGATAATAATAATGATAATAATAATAATAATAATAATAACAATAATAATAATAATAATAATAATAATAACAATAATAATAGCAATAATAATAAAAATAATAATAGTAACAATAATAGCAGCAATAATAATAATTATAACAACACTAATAATAATACCAACAACAACAACAACAACAACAATAATAATGATAATGATAACAACAATAATAATAACAGCAACAATAACAATAATAATAACTAGAAGCACTCAGAGAGCGCATACCTTCGCCATGCAATAGTGTCACTGATGCAATAAAAAATGATGATCCAGATCACCGCAAAAATCTAATGGCATCTAAGTTGGGCTAAAACTCCTCTAGTAAAAATTTCATAAAACTGTTCAAAACTTTTTGCGTTATCTTGCTATCAAACGAACAAATAAAATTGGGATCCCCACCAAAATTTAATGGCATCTAAGTCAAGCTAAGACACCACTATTAAATTATTTTTATAATATTCTGTTCATAACTCTTTGAATTATCCTGCTAACCAATTAACAAACTAACTAGAACAACAAGAAAAATAATAGCAATAATAATCATAATAATTTCAACAACAATGATTACGATATAATTAAAAATAATTATAATAACATTTACAAAAAGAACAATAATTACAGCAACAGAAATAATAAATAATAACAATAGTACTCATAATGATCATTCTAATCATAATGACAGGTCAATAATAATGACAATAACAATAATGATAATAATATCAACCCAATGGCTACAGGGTTATGTACTGTCCAGTGTAGGCCTAAGAGAATTTTGTTGCACACAGATGGCTCTACCAGTCAGTTAGAGGGCCCTAGTGAATGCATCTGATATCCTAGCTCTTCTAATTTGCAGGATATTTTTGTGTTCCTAATGCTATTAATATTGATATTATTCTCACTTTTATTGACATTATGGTTATTATAATGTTATCATAATACTAATAACAATATAAACAATATTTTATCAAAAATCTTTCCAGAAACCAATTAAAAAGTAAACATGTTAGATACATTGAACTAGTAATTAACATCTTGGTGACTAAGCACAGCCATACCTGTATAAACACAACCAACTAAAATTACAATGGACATGGCATGTAATCATGCTACCTGTGTTCAATGTATTAATAGCAATCTTCCTTACTTCTTAACAAAGATATTAAAATATAGGTTGACAAGATAATTTCCGTCAAAAAAAAGCTACAAATGGAGCAGGAAAATGTTGAATGCAAAACTGTTATTGCACAAAAAGATAACTTTGTGTTGTTTATGGAAAAACAGTTATGATTATTATTTCAGACTACCTAGAATGAAGACAGTCCCAACCAATGTCATGCCTGAAACTAAAAGCTTCGCATATCCTTAAATACCCTCTACCTCACCTCAGCATGCATTTCCCTGAGGTAAGACCAAGGGATTTGAGCGTCGTGGTCTTTAGGTCTTGGCCGCTGATTCTGCGCATTGTGTAGACAATCACTGGTTCTCGCCCATCCTCAGGAGAGGGGATGAGACGGCCCGCATGGCCAGACTCTTCATGATGCTTCAGGATATCCCACAGGGATGCTACAGCAAAAGAGAAGCAATGATAAGCATATTTATCAAAATAAAAACTCAAAAATTCACAACCACAGGTTTGTGTTTCTAAAATGACTGTTCTTTCCTTTGGATCCTCTCATGTGATTACTTACAAGTGGCAGGAAAGTCATGAACAAGTCTAACTCCATCATCTGTAGCAATGTTCACTGTCACACTTGATGCCGTTCGAGGTACTGCTGACTCAATCAACTCAAGTTGACAATTATTTGGCAGTCCTGAATACCGCATTGAACTACTTGTATCCAGAACTCGTCGTAGATGTCTGCAGATGGAAAAAACAAGCATTAAAATTGTATTCAACCATTTAACATGAATACTGACTAGGAAAAGCCTAGTGAGCTTTTTTTTTCTTTTATGGCTAATTCACAATTCAAGCTATCATGGTTAATTTTTCCTTTGAGAGTAAAATACAAATACCCTTGATATTAAATGCATTTTACATATACTACTTTGAGGGTAAAATACAAAAATCCTTGACATTAAAAGCATTTTACACAAACTACCTAAATATGCATACAAAACAAGTCAAACTACTTACTTGAGGTCATACTGATCAGGGTTGAACCCATGTTTTTTACATGCATCTTCAATTATCTGAAAATAGCATCACCATCTTGTGAATAATTGCAAATAAGCATTTATTTCTGTATGTATAAGTATAAAGAATAATCATATGGGCATACACACATACAGGTTTTAGAAAAGGAAGGTCATGTGTAACAAATCTGTTTTTATGATAGAATATCTGAAATATTACAAGAAAGAGACAGCTGGGTGGATTGTGTGTACTTGGACTTTAAAAAGGTTTTTGATAAGGTGTCACATAGAAGACTACTATGGAAATTAGAGCACCTATGTGGAGTGGAAGGCAAATTACTTGCATGGATGAAAGACTATCTCCATGAAAAACAGATGAGCACAGTAATTAGAGGCAAGCATTCTACATGGGGACGAGTGCCTCAAGGATCAATGTTGGAGCCAATTATGTTAATCATTTCTGTCAATGATTTAGAGTCAAACATAAGCCCAGGAAGTTATCTGAATATGTTTGCAGATGATGTGAAGATACAAAAAAGGAAAAAGGATAACAGACATCTCATGCCAATACCTCCAAAGTGACAGTGAGTTGTATATGGAAAATAAATTCAATACCAATAAATCCTACGTAGTCAGGTTTGGAGAAAGTAGAAATCACCCACAATTCCAATATAAATTAGGAGACATATTATTAAATACAGCTGATAGGGAAAAAGATCTTGGGGTAATCATAAATAGAAACCCAAGCCCACATGATCATATAAGTGAAAAGATCCATAAAATGCTACTGATTGCCAACATGAAGAGGGCATTTGTGTATGTGGAAAAAGATATGGTAAAGAAGATCATTATAGCTATCATAAGACCAAGTCGAGTATGGTGCAGCGGTATGGAGTCCACACTTAAAAAAGGATAAAGACAAACTGGAAAGAGTCCAAAGAGCACCCACAAGAGATATGAGTTACCAAGAGACAACAGAAATTAGGACTTACTACTTTGGAAGAAAGAAGGAAAAGTGGGGACATGATTATGTTGTTCAACTGCATTACAGGAAGAGTGAAGATATATAAAGATGATTTTATAATCTTGAACACAAGAAGGACAAAAGGACACAACAAAAAGTTGAGAGTAAAAAGAGGTAATAAAGATATAAAAAAAATTTAGTTTCCTAAACAAAACAATTGAAGCATGGAACAGTCTCCCCCAAAATGTAGCATGTACCAAAAATGTGCATCAATTTAAAAAGTTAAATGACAATTTAAATATAGCAGATAGGACCACCTGAGCTTAGCTCTTCTCCAGTATTGAAACAACTAGGTACGGTAAGAACATATAGCTACAATTTGTGTACAATATACATACATCTATATCTATGAGAGCATGAAATTAGTCAATCAGAATGGACAAATACCTGCTTCAAATGCCTATCTGGAATAATGATGATACATTAAATAGGCCTGGCATCAGCAAACCTGACAATTCAAGCCTTAAAATCATACATTCTAAATCCATAAGTTTGAGATCCATAAAAAGACTGTTTGTCTACCCTCCACTATCAGATTTTTTTGCATCTGAGATTAGGCAACTTTCTCAGAAAAATCCTCTTTTTTGAGGATTTCTGGTTGACTCTAGGTAAATCAGAGAGGTGATTGAATTTTCTGCAATTCTAACATCTCTGCCCTTCAATAATCTTATTGTAAACCAAACTCTCCATGGAACACCTCATGACATTAATTTACTTGTAACTTCACAACTTCTGAGCTGAAATTATGTACTAGCTTACCATAATTTGCTTAAAACAATGCTTATATATTATCTTGTCTTCAGGTGTATTAATTAAAGAAGGTAAGGAAGTGTTCCCTAAATCAGTACTTTTCTCCTAAGTGGGAAAGATGTCAAAGGTGAAACCCTGGTTTCCAAGGAGGGTAAGATACATGCAAGTAATAATAACACAGTTTTAAGGACATAAACATTTAATATAAAATACAGTTTAATGTGATGTACTAGAGACTGGCAATAGGTTTCACAGTCATTCTCTTTATGTTTTAAATAGGAAACACCCAGAATGGTAAAAAAGGATAAGGAAAAATCGGCTTTCACCTCCAAATCTCAGGTTCAACTTGATACCACTATATAACACTATCAACATTTGCTATGAAGATTATCAAAATACGCATATCAATGCCATAAAAAGCAGATTTTGCAAATGCAAAACTACCATTTAAAGAAAGTGGATTGTAGAAAATGAAAAAGTCTATTTAAAAAAAATATTGATTACTAAATCATTGTTAACAACAGTTTTATAAATCTGAATTCACCATCAAAATTGACAAAATAATTCATGAGAAATTTTTATTCAATGAATATATACAAATCTGCAATCATTAAGTTATAAAAGTAAAATGTCGCTAGAAAACACTCCTTATAAGAAAAAAAAAAAAAAAAAAAAAGGAAAAACAATATATAAATATCACTGACATTCAGCATGCCCAAATGAGAATTTAACCAACGCAGTCATAACAGAACACCTCAACTAGTGTATAATAAAACTACTCAGATTTGTAATGATCATGTGAAAAAGGAAACTACAGTGGGTGAAGGACACTGAAATTCAAATGAGTTCCATGATAGCCAGCCTCTGCTCTGGAAGTGATGCAGACCTACCTCAACATTTTCTGGAAATAAGGAAGCTCATCTAAATAATACTAATCTAATATATCATCAATATCATGGAGTCCCACCATAACACTCTTATAACATGTTAACTTACTTCCAGTGATGGGCAATACTCTTTTTTTTTTTTTTATTACTTTTGTGATCAGTAATTACTTTCACTTGGAAATAGATTAAGCAGTGATTAAAAAAATAAAAATAAAAGATTTACTTTAATTCAATTTGTTATAATGGATATTCTTTGCTGTGACATACTGTCTGTTTTATTTTGTTAAATCTCCCTTTGTGCAAGGAATGGCCAGGGTTACCATCCACTGGAAGCACGGGGATTGAACGCAGATCAGCAAGATTGCTAGACGAACACACTAATTGCTGCAGCACACAGTAGATCATGCAAACTCAAACACCAAACCTCACCTTTCCTACCTTCTATTTATTCCCTAGACAGGGGGGAAGACCCCTATACCCCCCTTTTATTAGCACTTTTTGCCAATCTACAGAAAACGGGCATAAAAAAACTCTGCCTGTCTCAGGGTGTTGTGGACTTAGTTTCTGAGCGGTGATTTGCAGCGGACATTTCCTTCATTCACCAGTAAATATGAGGCCACTGCAGCTTAAACTATGTTGTTTCTTATTCTACTTCTTACACTCTATAAGATGGCATAGTCCAATTCCCTCTATTTCTGTGCATCGCTCTTGGTAATCTATACTGAAAAAAATTACCAAAAAGACATACAATCCATTTATAGCTACCAGGCAGTAAATCAATTAACATTGGGCAGTGCCGGATGGTACTGGGTAATAATTAGTATGACTTCTGGAACCAGCTATGTGTAGATATAATTCAAAATACTGTAGTGAACATTACCTTTTCATGACCTCAGTAGCTTAAAGCTAAAAATTTTGATTTAGAATGTGGCTATTCTTACAACCAGTTGTAACAATTATTTATGGACTATTCTTACAACATGGGGGAAGTTCCGAAAACACATACGTATTCACTATAATTTTGCACTTAGGTACTGCACTGGTATCGTCATTGTGTATTGTACTGTGGTTGTTGTTGGTTGTGTTTAGAATAAGGATAGCCATAATGTTTGATTTATTACCTAACAATATTTTAGTTGTTTCCTACATTCTACCAAAATTTTCTATTCACAAATGTTAAGACTCTCTGTAATTTGTGCAAATTTTCCTCAGTTGAAGACTATTCCCCTTTCAAAATAATCAGAAAAACTTTGAGGCTTCTTTTGATAAATCATCAAACATTATTTGAGCCATCTCCTACATTTTCATTTGTGTATCTTAATTGAAAACACAAATAGTGCAGCTAGCCTTTACAACTGATACAATGACAAAAAAGTAAGGATCTAAATAGTATGAATTTGTAAAATTGCTGATATAATATGAGCAAGAATTATTGCACTATTCACCTTGTCTGTCATTACTAAAGATTATCAAAATACAGTATATAATGATATGAATGTTTGTTATTATTAGCGGCATTAAATTTGAGATGTGGCAAATCACAGACACAGCGGATGACATATGCAAGGGAAATTAAATAAGCCAATTAAATTCACGCTTGAACATCACGTGAACATAGACACTCGAACAGAACCATTAAGATATGGAATAGATCATCATGAGACAATAGAAGCTGGGTCTAGGAGAAACCATATGAAATTAAAATCAGTTCAATCATGGCTAGACAGTGCGCAGATTGTGATAACAAATATTTCAATCTTATTTCAAAATATAGCCGCAATAACAAAGCTAGTTTACAATATCTATGAGATCTCTATGTTCTTCAAGTGGCAGTACAATGCCCATACTGTAAGATACTGTGTCCTTATATAGAAAAGACAGACACCAGTGGGTTTGTGGTGCATGAAAAAGGGTCCCAAAACAAAACAAAGTCCACTGTAACTTTACAATACATGATTAAAAAGGGACATTTCTCCCGGGAACTACACTTGAATCCTTTCAAATACTGTTGTTCACTGGCTAAGCAGACACTGAGACCATCAGACTATTATTGAGTGCCTCCATATTGCCGAGCACACTAGAGTGGACTGGCGAAGCTTCTGCTCTGAGGTCATTCTCAGAGCAGAATTGTTGTAGGAATTGATGAGACAATCTTTGACAAGTGTAATATAAGAGGGGAAGGTTGCTGAGCTAGATATGGGTATTCAGCAGGATCGAGCACGTAAGTAAGAAGCACTTCCTTGCCCCCCTTGCTGAGCCCCTGAGCAGGAACCATGATGCTGAAACCCTCATACCTCTTATAAAGAAGTATATTCTCCCCAGGTCAATCATCATGAGTGACAGACAGACTACATACTAAATGATAAGTGAACATGGATATGAACACCAAGTGATAAACAGCACGGAAAACTTTGTGGATCCCGAAAACCCAGAGATCCATACACAGAATATTAAGTGACAGGAATTCTACAAACAATACTTGGCTCGGTATTTGTTTCTCCACCAGCACAAGCTGGAAGTAGTCCACCACCATGTCTTCGTTGAAGCCACGAAACTGTACCCTCCGCTGTCAAATAAGGAATGGCGGATAGCGATCGCAACTCCCTCCAACAACGACATGGATGCACCCGACGATCCCAGTGACCCACAGCCTGGCCCCTCAAAAAGTTAATGCATAAGGTAAGATGTGAGTTGTTTGAAACACGACAATAGCTGTTGGAAGATTATTCTATTCACCCAAAAAGAGGTGGGGTTGCATTGCCAAATTTACTGAAAATAAATACAATATTATCAACAAATCATTTTAGATCAAATTCTCAAAACTGTGGCTATTTATATGACACCAACAACAGCTACAGCACAGTGCACAATGACAATAGCAGTGCAATCGCTTAAGCGCGAAATTACAGTGAAAGCGTATGCATTACTGGAACTTCCCCCATGTCATACAAATAGTCTCTTGATAATTGTTAAGATTGGTCATTTGAGTAGCCACAGTCTTTAATTTAACCCAAGAATTAAATCAATTTAAACGCGTTAAATTTTAAAAAACCTTGGTAGCAATGGCTGGTTAACACGTCCAAAAATACAATAAATGCACACACGACACGAGAAGCATAACATAACTGTTATTGGCGGTGAAGCGAACCAGTAAGAAATATTTGACCAAAAAAATATAATCAAAAACATCCTCGACTTCAACTTGACCAATATCTCACCTGTAAAATACTTGTATTTGGAGAGACTTTGACGACTGCTCTTCGGCCATTAGGGCATAAAACGGTCACTGAAGCAGGCATTGTCACAGAGTTAAATAAGAGTTGATATAAGTTGATATAAGGATCTTTTTTGATGACGGGAAGGATGACACACCAACCTTTATTTATCTACTAAAGAAGGGTGGTGTAACATGTTCTTTATCTTCGGTGTATAAACTTTGAGGGCGGTGAAGCTTTTTTATACTCTTTTTTATCTACATTATTTCCTGATTATTATAATGATCAAGTCCGTACTATCTTTGCGGGTTCTTTTTTACGCTAAATAGAAAAAATAACCAATACGCAACCTTTATTTATGTTCAGAAATTTTGATTAGAAAGAATACCGCCTATATATTAGTTTTACTTTTATTTCCGATCAGCATAATGTATGCACAAATTTAAAAACACATTTACAATAATAAATATTATAACGAACTAGAAGCAAGCAGATATTAGATATTTCAGAATTCGAAAGAACGAATGCCGTCGATAGCATCTGCCAGATAATATATACCAAATCTATTTACGTACTTGATTCTATATTGAAAATAATTAAATAAAAAACTAGAAATTATTGTAATATAAATACAATTGAATTACTTAGAAAATAATATAAAAAATGATATCGAACTTGAAAATTTCTCAGATGTGTCCACCCTGAGCCTTTCCATTTGTGTTCTCCACCGCTGAGGTTAGAACTCGAGAAGTTTTGAGTTTTATCTTGATTTACCGCGATCATCCGTTCGTACTTTGAAATACAAAGTATTATATACGGAAGACCAAGTGTTACACAGTATATTGAAAGTGGTAATTGCTAGATATGTTGTGAAATAGTGATATAAAATTAAGTGAATAGTAAGGTGCTGCCGCTGGACGGTGTAAACAAACGTCCGGAGATTTGGATATTAGGAAGGAAATCTTTCGGTGATATTACTGTTATTTAATGTTTCCAAGAGCTATTTATTCTTTACGAGTTCTTTGGTGATAAAATTCGAGAGAGGAAAGTGGAATAAGTAAAAGTTATGAAGAAATAACGTGCATGGTTTTTAGGTGTTCATTATCCCGATTTTTATTTTGCATTTCTACACTACCACGTGTTACTTTTGTTATAATTTAACGAAAGAAGTCAGTCCCCGTTGGCGAGGCACTGTGAGAAGGTATTGGTACTTTCTTAGGTAAAAGTATCACCATTTTCAACTAATGTGTTAGTACGGCCTGTCTTCAACAGACGCATGAAAAGTAGACCACAGAAACGGAAGGGGTTGTCACATTAGTACTATTTCCGTGTTTTTTGTTCTTGCTCTCACTGGCACGTTGGCCGAATGCAATAATTTCCACTCTATTGTTTTCGCTGGCAAATTTTGTGTGGTACTTTGGTTTAAGCCATTAGCTATAATAGATATTCATTATAGTAACAAAAGAAAAAGTTATAACATGAAACTTCAAAAAGACGGTCTAGATTGTAAATAATGTAAAATTGGCAAAATTCTCTCGTATTCAAGAAATTGTATAAGTTGGTAACTAGCTGCTCACCTCTTTGTTTACATTTGTCTATGTTCCCCTGTTAACTGACTAGATGAGAGCTGCAAGAAGACAGTTACTTAATATACATATGTTGTTTCGCTTTGAATTGTTGCCATATAGCCAAAATAGCTTCCATCATTGTTAGTCTGCAGGGGTTGGAGCCATCTTGCTGTTTAAATTATTTGTCACTGTTTCTGTGGTTCTCATTGCTAGTGTGACCGCGCATCTAAGTGACCGGCGAAAAAGTAATGCGGGAAAAAGTCCAAGCGTGTCACGGTGTAAACTGAATCAAAGATTAGGGTCCTCTTGAGCTGGAGAGGCATTCAGTTATAAAAAGGACCTTTTAAGATGAATATTTAATTTACTGGTATACATATGTCTTTAGATTTGAAGGCTAGGGGTAATAGTGCAGAACCACATTATTTGGTCATTTTATTCTAATACGTCAATATAACAGATCTAGATGATTTGGGTATTGTTAGATTCCTCTCACCATCTACAATGCAGTTATGTAGGTTTTATTGAGTGGAAGCCCCTTCAGCCCCTACATTCATGACCCCAATAGCAGGGGAGGGCAAGAAATTGGAAATTGTGGGGTAAAATTTGAATATATACAGAAGCAATCACTATTTTGTGTGAAAATGAAAACCCTAGCCAAGATTCGCATTTCACATTGTAAAGAAAGTGGAAAAAATGAAGAAAAGAAATCAAGATACGGCCATGAAGATTTGCTACCGTATTGTGGAAATGAACGGGCGAGTGAATCTGGCAGAATCGCACAATCAATCGTAAAGATAGCCATACAAACTAAAAAAAACTCCCAAACCCGGACCCCCTTCCAATCATATTTTCCTACTGGGGGGGCTGCCCCCTGGACCCCCACCCGGTCACTGTATCAGTACTAGTAAATCAAGTTAATCCATGGAGAAATGGTTCTCGGAAAGGAAGCAACACCAAGAATTGATATTGCCTGACAAAATGTCTTTTTTTTTTTTCAACTTCTCTGGAAGGGTGCTATCAGTAACAATTACCAAACACAGTATTGCATGTCCCCATTACTCGTGACCTGTTTGTATCTGTAGATTTACAGATTGCAAAAGCTCTTCCTATATATTTAGTAGCACAACCTTCTGGTTGAGAAAACAGTTAATTGTTTTTGAAATTTTTAGGTAATACAGTAAATAATTTGTGCAAAGTAAAGATTAGCATTGTAAATTACCAAAGTCCACAGCGCTGGAAACCAAGCATTGCAATAACCTCTTCTGTAAGAACTAGGCTACCGCTAAAATGTAAATTGATTGGCTTATCTGAAGTATAAAAGCAAGAAGGCCACATCATTTGCATGGTTCCCTCTATTTTAGATTATCTGGTTAGGTGCATTAGATTAACATACAGAATATCTTTGTGGAAAATGTCTCGCGTCTCTTCAATATAGATTGATGAATCTCTTGTGCATGTTAGTCTAACACTTTCATTAATTCTGCCGGTAGGGTCACCATGAAGACCATCAATACCAGCCAGAAGGTGCTGATCCCCAAGGATGTGGAATTCAAGATACATAACCGTATTGTGACGGTGAAGGGCCCCCGTGGTACCCTCAAACGTTCATTCCAAATGCTGAAGCTGAACTTCCATGTAAGTACTGGTATAGGTGTTAATGTTTTAGCTTTTGAGCCTAATTGTGAAGAAGTACAATTTAGAATCTCCTGAGCATGCAAATTGTATAGGTGGTTGTTGCATTTTTATAGTTGAATAAATGAATTATATTGATAGGTGATTTATGTAATGTATACTTTCTTCTTTTTTAGGTGAGGAAGACGGCCAAGGGAACCATTGTTAATGTTGAGAAATGGTTTGGCAAGCGCAAGGAAGTGGCTGCTGTGCGCACTGTGTGCACTCACATTACCAACATGGTCAAGGGTGTGACTGTTGTAAGTATTTTCACTTATTTTCCATCTTAACCCAATGCTATGCCCATTGAGTTTATTATATTGTACATATTTATGACTCCACAAGTGCTTAGTAATCAATAACCCATATTACCGTTAATATTGTGATAGCAAGATTATAATCATAATGTCAGTAATGATATTGATATTAGCAGCATTAATGGAAAAATAATACTAAGATTAAAAGAATTATGAGGTTAGATAGACTATTATTTGATTCCGTGGTAAGTGAGCTCTTGTGGAGCTATCCATGTGTAAGCATATTTCACAAAACAATGGGCATTTCAAATTGTAGGAGGCCGTTGGTTAGTTACCAATCAGCAGGATTTGTTCTGGTCAGTGATTCACGATGATTCATCTCTTTAATATTTGAAGACCGTTTTTTCTTCAACTGTAATACCTATATTCTGTCAAAATTAATTTGTAACTTCATATGGCCTTTTGATGATACAGATATCAAGGTCAGATGCAATAGTAAGGTCTATATAAAGAAATATATGATGTGTAAGTAAAAGGCGAGTTATATAAACTTAATGAAGTCCTGCATTTGCAAATTACTGTTTTTCCTTGGTGCATAATTGACTGATGGACTTGATGATTTGAATGGTTATTCTAGGTTTTTCTATAGTACTGTAATACATAATTCAGCTCTTCATTACTACTGAATCAGACACATCCTTAGTTTCCTACAGCAATTATATAGTGATGATCCCCAGTTCATTCAGAGAATGGGTCATCCCATGAAGATAACTTTCAAAAATGCTGTTTGGATATAACAAAACAAATGCTGTTTGAATATACAGGGCTTTCCTTTAACAAGTTTCCCATATTTTGTCCTTCTGTGGTATTTACACTGAAATCTCGCATGGGTGGAATTTTGACAACAGGAGAAAGTAAAGGAAAACAAATTTTGCTTGTACATATTAGAAAAGGTCACATGCATGACTTCTGTCTTTTAATTATAGTATACTGCATTTTGCACCATCTCATTCTTGAAAGTGTGTTTAGTGATGTAATGTAATCTGGGTGTCACATAAGCCATGCCAGCAGTCTTTACTATTGCTTGTTAAATAGTAAACGTGGGAGAGGGTGGGGAAAAATAGCAAAGGAAACTTATTGACCATTACTTTCACACTATGGAACTGTACAAGAAATTAAGGGAAAAAAAGTTAATATTCTATCATTTCTATTTTTACCCAATAATGAATGGTTTTAAGCATTTGTAGTGTGTAAAGAATATTTACTAATGTACACTACTAAGTACCAGAGCAGTTGTCCAGCTTGTGGTAGCTCTTGTGAGATCTCATAAGTTGGGAGGCAGGCACTTTACCTGACATGGCTTTATTCATTGTGCCAGAGGGTTTAAGAGGAAACTTTTAGGCATTTTTCGAGTTGATAATATAGCTTATCTTTGGGAAACTTTATAACTTCTAAATGTTTTATCATACTTTCAAAGCTTGTAAATATTGATTCTTCTCAGAGCTAATTTTTTAGATAAAACCTTTCTCTCATTCATCGTCTAGTATTTTTGTAAACGTGTTTTGCATAGCAAATGTACTAGGTATTTGTGAAAATAAAGATACACATTAATTTTCATGTCTACTTATGAGGATGATGACTAGCTTTCAGGAAATAAAATTCCCAATTTGAATGCGAACTGTTTATAAAACTCGCCCCTCTCTCTCTCCAGGAAAAATTCATTTTTAGTGTTTGATATGCATTTCTCAAAACAGTGATTTTCCAAATTATTCAAATTTGCTATCTATATCTCCCTGTAAGGCTGTGTGCACATCATTTGTTTTTCCTCTTGTATAATTGGGTAGAGCTCTTGTATATAATCTCATTTGCATCATTTTACATAAATATAAGTCCTGAGAACAAATATTAAAGGAAGTTTTGTATTGAAATGTTGGATACACAATTCCTGAAAATCCCTCTTGAATTGGGCATATCTACATTCAAACAAATTTAGGGTACCTTTGTATCCCACAAATATTTTTCAGGTCTCATAACTATTGTTCTTTATCTTTGCTGTCTTTTTGGATTTCAGAGGTCAGAATTATGGGAGATTAACAAACCAAGTTTGATTTAACATTTAGGTCAGTGACAAGAAAAATAAAATTGGAGTCGAACATTACACACACACTTCTTTGTATCTTCAGTCTTCATTACTTCTGTGAGAAAGGATCATGCTTCACTGGTTCACCAAACAAACTTCTTTTCTTTCAGGGTTTCCAATACAAGATGCGTGCAGTATATGCTCATTTCCCCATCAACTGTGTCATCTCCAATAACAATCAGTCTGTTGAAATCCGTAACTTCTTGGGTCAGAAGTACATCCGTAGAGTTGACATGCAATCAGGAGTTACCATCACTGCCTCCCCCAAGCAGAAGGACGAGTTTGTTGTGGAGGGCAACTCCATTGAAGCTGTCTCTCAGTCGGGTAAGTGTTTCAGTAAATCCGGTTATTTTCACACAAGATAAAATTTTCATAAATTTCTTGTAGCCATTTATGATTTGGATTTAATACAATTGTAATTCTCTCCCAACAGCTGCTAGGATCCAACAGAGCACCACTGTTAAGCACAAGGATATCCGAAAGTTCTTGGACGGTATCTACGTCTCAGAAAAGGGCCACGTTGTGGAGACTGAATAAATAATTTGGCTGAGGAAGATTGGCTTTCATTAAAACTTGTTACCTTTTTATGGGGTGAATTTATCATACTCTTAGACTAGATCATAAAGTTATGATGTAGTATGTAAAAATTATTTGTTGTACCAGGAGTTGGAATATGCTTTGTAAACTTTAAAATGGTTATATAGGAGAACCAAATTAAGAGCCTTCACTAGCACTGTCTTCCAATTATTTCTAACATTATAAATTTGAGGAATTCATGACGGACCATAGCAACCATTTCTGTTTAATGAATTTCCATCTGTAGGGTCTACACTTCCAGTTTACATTTTGTTACATAAAATGGGAGCTTAGGAGATAGAAACTGATACCCAATTCTAGGGATCAGCCCTACCTTGGGCCTCAGCCTTCAACTCCATTAATTTTTGTGCTGTCTTTTTGCCTTTCCTTTT
>NC_091551.1:16281215-16301552 GCF_042767895.1 Penaeus vannamei
TACTAATATTCCCCCTACACCCCTTCCTCCTACTCCCTCTCAACACAACCTAACCCCCTCAATTCCATCCACCACCTATATCCATCCTCCCAATATCCATCCCCCTCTTACACCACCCCCACACCTCTTCCTCCTAATCCCTCCCAAGACAACACACCCCCCTCAACTCCAACTATCCATCCTTCCGATATCCATCCTCCTACCACTAATACTCCCCCCACATCACTTCCTCCTACTCCCTCCCAACACAACCCACCCCCTTCAACCCCAACTATACGCACATTCTCCTTCCATCCATCCCCTCTATCCTTTCCACTCCCTCCCGGATACACACGTGAATCACTCATGACACAACAATGCCCTTCCCCAGATCACCCACCTCCTGATACCCCTCCTTCACACCCCCTAGCTCCTTCCCCCAGATTCCCCAATACCAAATAAATCGGATACCCGATTATATACCCGTTTCACCACCACCAAATCCTTTTCTATCCTCTTCTCACGCAAACGTGCAAAGCCCCAACTTCCTCTCTTCTTATATGGCACTCCTCTACAATACCGCTCTTCGAGAAAGTTCCTTGGAGTAATTTTCGACTCCAGACTATCCTGGCGAGACCATATTCTCTCCATTAAAGAAAAAGCTCAAAAACGCCTTAGAATTCTACAAATCCTGCCCCACATATCATGGTGGTCAGACCGCAAAACTCTCCTCTATCTTCACTCAACCTTGATCCTCTCTACTCTTGATTATGGATGCCATGTATACTCATGTCTCTACCACACTTCTTAATCAAATAGATACAGTTCAGGTTTAGTACAGGTCTCCGATTAGCATTAAGAGCATTCAACTCCTCCCCAGTTGAGAGCCTGTACACAGTCAGTCATATTATCTCTCTCTCTCGACCCCGTACCCTTCTCTCTCTCCGATGCTTTGCACGCTTTCACCAACACTCCCTCACCAAATGAACTATCCCTCAATCCCTAATTTCTACCTTTACCTCATCTCCCCATTTGCCAACTCATTTTATCGTCCGCAATTCTCCAACTTCTGCCCTTCTCTGTCAATTCAGTTCCTCCATTGCTATTCACTCCTCAAGTAGGCATGTTTACACTGACGGCTCCAATGGTTCATGGTTAATGGTTAAAATAAATGTGATAGACATCTAAGGTCATATAGCACTATAGGAAGGTATAGTAAAGGGGGATGTCAGGTGATAGTTGCTATGTGTCGACTATCTAGAGTAGTGTTGAAAGGTTGAAGATGAGGGAAAAGGTTATGGTGGTTTAGGTAAGGGAGTTAGATCAAGTGAAGGATATTTATGCGTCTGAGGGAGAACAGGTTATAAGAAGCAAGGATATGACGTAGGTCTGGTCTATGAGAACGGAAACCGCGAATATTCCAATGTAGGAGAGCTATATCTTAAGTTATTTTAAGATGAAAGCGTCGGTACCTATTGGGGAATCTGGGGGAGAAGGAGCTCGGGGGTGTGAAGGTGGGGTATTAGGAGGTAGGGAATTTGGGGAAGGGCATTGTTGTGAACTGAGTGATTCTCGTGTGTATCCGGGAGGGAGTGCAAAAGATAGAGGGGATGGAGGGAGGGAGAATGTGCCTATAGTTAGGGTTGAAGGCATCCCCTTGTGTTGGGAGGGAGTAGATGTGGGAGGAGTATTAGTGGCAGGAGGGTGGATATCGGAAGGATGGATAATTTGAGTTGACGGGGATGTGTTGTCTTGGGAGGGATTAGGAGGAAGGGGTGTTGGGGTGCTGTGAGTAAGAGGGGGATGGATATCAGGAGGATGGATTTCGGAGGTAGACGGAATTGAGGGGGTTATGTTGTGTTGAGAGGGAGTAGGAGGAAGGGGTGTAGGGGAATATTAGTAGGAGTGGTATGAATATCGGCAACCACTTCAAGTGTAGAAGGAGCATGAGTTATGGGATCTTGTGCTGTAGGGGAAGAAGGGTTAGAACGTTTAGTCTGTCTACTGCGGGTAGTTCGGGGAAGGAGAGGGGATGGTGTTGGAGCTGTAGTTGAGATTGGAGCTGTGGTTGAGATTGGGTGTCTGGGTTTAGAGTGGCAAAGGAATTGGTCTGAGGGATGCATAATGTAGATGTGGAAATGGGGTCATCTTGGGGTGGAGGGGGAGGGGCTAAGCGAACGATGTTACTAGAGTATGGAGTATGAGAGAAACCTTGTCGACGTGCTTCCTGTCTGGCTTCACGTAAAATGAGACCATTTTTGTATCTGAGAGTTGCTACCTCAGATTCAAACTTGTAAGTGGGACAGCCTCTATAAAATAAATTATGGGGGTCGCCGCAGTTAGCACATGTTCGTGTTTGTGCTGAGCAGTTTGATCGGTTATGACTAGGTTGGGCACATATGGGGCATCGGTCTGTGGAACGGCTGTGTTTGGCAGGATGTCCAAAGCGCCAACAGTTTTGACACTGACGGGGAGGGGGTTGGTATGGTCGAACAGAGAGGGATTGTCCACCGATGTAGATACGTAAGGGAAGGTCATGTGTACGGAAGGTAATATTGGCAATGTTGGTCGGATTCTTTCGTTGACCTTTAGGAGGAATGGTGTAGCAATGTACTGATTTCACATCTTGGTCTTTGAGGCATCCTAGTAAGTCTTCTCCACAGTCTGACCAATCTTTGATATCGACTGGGCAGTTTGCTGGGGAGAGAGAGGCAGTTCCGGTACAGGTATTAAGGGTTGGGGGAGGTTCTGCAGGAATGGGGTTGCCAGAATGATCAGTTAAATATGATAGTGCTATAGATTCAGTTTCTGATCTGACTGTTACAGGACGGGAGCGATCGCGTCTGGTATAGAAATGGACTCTTCCTACTTGTTTTTGGAGGCATTGTTGAAAGAGAAGAGTGTTGCCTGAGTAAGGAGCTGTAGAAGGAATCACGAAAAATCGGTCCCATTAAGCTGGGCTAAACAGAGTATTTAAGATATCTGTAAGGTTGGTGGTGGTGGATGGTCGGGGACGTGTAGAAGAGGGAGTATTACGGAGTGATGGAGAATAAGGCTGTAAGGTAGTAATAAGGGAGGATTGGTTGCTTGATGAAGGTTGCGGGGGTAAAGTTGATGAATTTGAGGAAGTTGGGTGGGTAGGAATGTCTTCTGGAGATTGATTTTCTGCTTGGGTGGGTAATGCACTAGTAGGCATTGCGGAGTGGGTAGTAGTTTGTGTTCGGAGTCGTGGTCAAAGGAGAGCCTGGGTTGGGGCTAGATAAAGGGGCTAGCCTTATAGCCTCTAATAAGGGGATTACATTTTCATTACTGGTCATGGGGAACCTGGATTATATAAAAGGCATCAACTGGTCCACCTCCATCGCTAGTGAAAGGTAAGGGCTAGATTAGCCGGGAGTACCGTGCCCATAGTTCCCGCAGGCCGTTCAGGACTGGCATAAGGTCAGCCTTTCATCATCTCAGCACGGCTCTCACACCTTAGAAAGTAGATAGTAGAAGGGGATGGAGAAGGGATGGAAACAAAAGCTGGAGGGGGAAAAGACCATGCAAAATTAGTTGAGTCGAGGGCTGAGGCCCTAGGCAGGGGAGATCCCTGCACTGGGTCTCTTAAGTCCCCCCATGACAACAACGGGCAAGGGATTGGGTGGGCTGACGGCTCCAAAAACACATTCGGAGCAGGTTTTGCAGTCATCTTCCCAATCTACACATTTAAATACCCTCTATCTCCTGAGTCTTGTGTTCTCACTACAGAATTATATGCAATCCTCCTTGCCTTGAAACACATACTCTCTCTTTTCCTCCTATTTCACGATTTTACTGACTCTCGAAACTCGCTCACTCTCATAAAATCCATACCTTCAACTAACCCCCTTGTCTGTAAAATTCAAGACATACTAAACTATCAAGTTTTGCTGTGTACCATGCCATATAGGAGTACCAGGCAATGAAAGAGCAGACACTCAAGCTCGCTCAGCCAATAAGTCCACATCACGTAACGCAAATTTCAAAAAAATCCCAGCCATAGATTATTATCCTCATTTTAAAACCTTTCTTTATGGAAAACCTTCTGGGCAAGTCTTACCACCAATAAATTACATTCAATAAAACCAACAATCTCCTCCTGGTCAACTTCCTTCCATAAACACAGATGCTGGGAAACAGCCCATTCCTGCTTACGCCTTAGGCACTCATACCTCATGTCACGATCAGACCCACCTCTATGTTCCTCCTGTAATATTCCCCTTTCAGTTTCACACATCCTGCTGGCATGTCCACGTTTCACCACAACCCGAATTGCTGCTTTTCCTCATCTATCTTCCCTACAACGACCTCCCAACCTATCAGACATCCTAATGGAATCCCATACTTTCTGCATAGAAAACCTTATCTCCTTCCTTGTTTTTGGAGGCACTGCTGAAAGAGAAGAATATTCTCGGATTAGGGGGCTGTGGGAGGAATCACAAAGAATCAATCCATTTAGCTTATTACTACTCTTTAGAGTAGTAACAAGGGAAGAGGGGGCAGACATTGATGAAGACTGTGCTGTAGGAGATGGAGAGGAGAATGTTGGGAGAGAGGAAGGGGTGCATTCTGGTGGTTGAATAATAATGAGTGGGTGGTTCGGAATGGATAATGAATAATGGTTAATAGCTAAAGAAATGTGCTAGACATCTAAGGTCATATAGCACTGTAGGAAGGTACAGTAAATGGTAGTGAAGGGTGGTTGAGTTATTAGTTAGTTGCTATGCATCAACTATCTAGAGTAATATTGAAAAGGTTAAAGATGGGTAAAGGAGTTGATGAGTGAATGGGTTACGGTGGGGTTAGGTAATGATATTATATAAAAAAAAGGAGATGCATGTGTCTCAGGAAGGAGAACAGGTTTTCAAAGCAGAGGAGGATGAGTAAGAAAAGTCTTTTGGAGGCAGATAATGGATGGGTTATAAGAAGAACGGATATGACGAAGGTCAGGTCTGAAAGAATATTCCAATGTAGGAGAGCTATTACTTAGTTGATCTACGAGTGATAACGATCAGCGTGTGTTTTGGAGAATTTGAAGGGGAAGGAGCTAGGGGGTGAGATAAGGAATTGGAGGGGGTGGTGGTGTAGTATCAGGAGGTGAAGGATCTGGGGAAGGACATAATTGTGACATGAGGAATTCACGTGTGTATCCAGGAGGGAGTGGAAAGGATAGAGGGGATGGAGGGAGGGTTAATGTGAGTGTAGTTGGAGCTGGGGGGGATAAGCTGTGTTGGGAGGGAGTAGAACAAAGAGGTGTAGGGGGAAATATGAGGAGGATGGATAGATATCGGCAGTCACTAGAAAATGAAGAATGGTGTATGAGATAGAGTGGAAGATGTTGGGAGAGGTTTTATGAAAGTTGGGTGACATGGAAGTAGTAGCAGTGTTCAGAGCTGTGATCAAAGTATAGCCACAGGTCAGGAAACCAGGAATTAAAATCAGTAGGACTAGCTGATAACGGGATTAGACTTGAATGTTTTTCATTAATCATTATTGGCCATGGTAAGCCTCAAGTGTGAAGAGAAACAGTTCACTCCTCAGGATACACATAAGGAAGCAAAGGCTAGATAACTAAACATGGGAATATTGTGCCCAAGGCCAACCTCATCCTTTCAACATGGCTCTTACATTTTTGGAAGAAGACAAGAGAAGGAAAATGGAAGGGAGAGACAACCAAGTTAAATTGATTGAGGCCCAGGGTAGGGAAGATCCATAACATTGGGCCTTAGTCTCCATCTCCTATGCCCCCACCTCCAATAACGTGTATGGGATTAGGGGGGAGGTAGATGAGAAAAAAGAAATGGAAGTCAATATTCCATACAACCAAATTCTTTATACTTACAATCCCCTTAAAAAAAACTGTATATCAAGAGGGACAATTCTAGCAAAAGCCACTTACCAATCCTGGGAGCTCTGCTCACTAACTGACAAAGTTATTTTCATAGTTCCCTTTTCTGCTAAACAAGGTAAATGCTACACAAGCAAGCAGGTTGATACAAGGAAAGAATTAAGACTTTCATTTTTTATTTCCAGATAAGCAGAAACATATAGAAAGAGATGATTAACCAAAGAATAAGATCACATTATTATAACGCTGCAATATGTTAAGATATTAATAAAGTAGTAATATGTGAGCTATGGGACCGAGGCTTCAGGGATCTGACACATGACAGAAATTTGCTTCTCAGGCTTCAATTTCAATTGCACATTCTTTACCAACTTGTCACTTTCTACCAGACAGATCTGAAAAAAACAATTAATCCTACACAAACTCTCTAGAAGCAAATTGGGCAACATACGTATGTTGTTTCAAATCTTTTGGATAATAAATGTATATTAAAGATATTTAACATAGGATATATTAATAAATTTGTTTACAGTGAAGAAATTTCCTTTTGATCTACATTGCTATCTTCCAATCTTGAAAACAATTTATCCTTTTTGACAATATATACAAGGAGAGTGAGTATACAACAGGTATTTAGTGATATGTCACATGGAAATGCAGTGGAATCTATAAAGCTTTTTTCTTTTCTTTTCTCTTTGCATAAGTAAGCCAGCCAAAAGGTGCTAGATCCTGATGGTACAAGAGACATTGTGCAGTTAACTGTGTTCTCTCATCACATGTTCTGCGAGAAAGACTAGCAATGGCTCCATCAATTCTCTGCCCTGTAACTGTAACCACACTGACCTTGTTGTTGAAACTCAACCAAAAAATGAATAATCTTTCTTTGGCGAAAAATTAAGGGCACTTAAAAGTAACAAATTGGTACTTTTTCTCTTTAGGGTAGTTTTCACTAAATTTCAGAGACATATTAGAAGATATTTTATTTCTAAAATTAGCACAGGAAACTTTCATGCTTATGATGCAGCTTTTGCCGCCCTTCGCCTTTTGACATCCCAATTGTAAATTCGAGCCATTGTCACCTCCGTCGTTGTTCCTTGGTTCCTGAAGAAAATAGTGAAAATCATTTAAGGAATTTCAGTGACAATAATTATCAGCTTTCTAATATTTATACTGTATAGGAGTATATATGACAAAAAATTGGGGGGGGGGGGGATCTTTCTTACTCTGTTCACTATTATCATTATCATTATTATTATCATCATTATTATTATCATTATTATTATAACTATTATTATTATCATTATCATCATCATTGTTATTATCATTATCATTACTATAACTATTATTATCATCATCATTATCATTATTATTATTATTATCCTTATTACCATTATCATCATCCTTATTATTATTACAGAAAAACTCACCTAAGGAAGTCAAGGTCGTGCTCTACCTGTGATAGGTTCTTTGTTGCATTATTCAAGTTTTTCGACAAAAGGCTTTCAGCATCTTCAAGCCCATATTCCAACATTACATTAGCCTGTAAATAAATTCAATATATCATTAGAAGCTATCTTGGGTTCCAAGATTTGAGTAGACTGAATATCACATACAACTTTCATTCTCAGTCAAACTGGTAAACATATCTCTCAACCCTAATCTCATCATCATCATCACGTCAGAATTCAATTCGTCCTGAGTTCCACCCCAACAGCCTATGTACGTGCTATGGCACTTACCTCTCCTCCTCTAATTCCTGTGTCATTCACAATTCTACAATGCCCAGTTAAGCCTCTAACATTGTTATTTCCTCCATCCCTGTATGGCTTTAACAGCTGCTACATGACAACAGGAAGAACTAATGCCAAATCCCACGTATTTCCACTGGCTCTTACTGACATCCAGCGTATTTAGGTTAAATCTGATTACAAATATTTCCTTTTTACATACGCTCCCTGTTAGGACATGGTTCAACTGGCCTTGTGTACGCCCAGGTCTAGCCATAAGCATGGCTATTTTGGCCAAATCACTTCACTTTGGTGCAAAATCTGGGGGCTGAGGGGAGCCAGCAATAACCTGACCTAGAGCGTTATTTTTCTTAGTGTATCTGAAGATTTTCTAGGATGCAATTAAAAACTATTGTCTGTAATTTGCTTAAAGAAACTACCAATATCTAAGTATCTATTGTCAACAAAAGTCATATTAGAGACTTTATATAAAACCTGGAGTTAATTACAAAATTCATTTTTTATTACCAAAAACAAATAAACAAGAAATGCCTACTATGAAAGTGAGGATCTACACTCATGTCGACAGCCCATCAAAATAGCATTAATAATCTTAAATCAGTATATTGGTTTCCATTCTTCTTTCTTCAAACACTAATACCCCATGAAACAAAACTACAGCAGATAAATCCTTGTGCTCCATGTTGCTCTAAAGAGTACTATGCATAGTGATGAAAAACAAGCTTGGTCCTAGATGAAAACAAGGCCAGTTGAACTGCGCCTTTCGTTGTAGCACACCCAACAGAGCAGGATATTTGCACTGAATCTTAAAAGAAATATTTATAATGATATAATATACTAAATCATAATCAAATTACTTACTCCAAGCCAAAGACACACTCGGTCTGTTGGTGGAATTTTAGCCTTCATGTAGACTTGGTCAGACAGTAAGAATTTAGTCTCGATGGCATCAGCTGTATCTTTTCTGGCCTTCATCTCTTTTACAATTTGTAGAGAACTCTTAATATCTGGAATTTGCGATTTCAACCTGCAAAAGAAAAAAATAATAATAACCTTCTGCATATTCTCTGATATATAAGTTTTTTTTCCACTTTCACACAATATTTATTATCCGTTTCATCTAGATATATCTTGGCAACATGAGATATCACTTGATATCTTACCGATGTCCTACTTATTTTAAGTCTATCTAAGTCATCTTGATCCAAGAAACTACCAATAAAGGACAAGGAACAGTCATATCAAAACTAAAATCCTATTGCTCATCTTGCAATAAGTATATTTGATCAGACTATGTCTCATTAGCCTAGATGAACTGAACTGCCACGTAAACAGTGGAATAAACATTTTTCAGACACTTCTAATCATTTTCAATCTAAATTTAATACTGCAACCTGTCCTGTTAAGTATTAGAGAAAAATCTTCATGTTCTATTGCATAAGGGGATATAAGGAACTGCAGATTCTACAGGTTTTAAAAGCATTCTCATGCCATGTGATGAATATTATTGTGACTTCTTATCTACACTGAGATTATGTGATTACTGCCAAGATATTTGCCATTTTTCAAAGGAAATTATTTCAATCCCTTCTTACACATCATGCTTAGCATTATAATTGGTTAAATAGAGTAGACTATTGATCAATGTAGCCTGTCCTGTCCCCTCCAATCAATAATCAGTATGACTAATATATGTCATACAGCTGGTACTATGAAACAGTACACTTGGTAGTTTGTTCAATATCATTTTATCTTTCTCTCTTTTATTTGTTACAAACAGTTAGCCAAACTGAACTGTGATTCATCACATATTAAACAGCTAAAAAAGAGAATATCTCTAGGAAATTAATATTTCAACTGACACATCATAGTACTGAAATGAACAACTGGCAGCCAACAAATATTCACAAGAGTAATAATACATGTTTTTTTCTTTTCTTTTTCTTGTATCTAACTTTTGAAAAATTAAGAAACAAAATAGATGCATAATATAAAATCACCAATATGTTATAAAGAATAACTAAACACACAGTGGGTTTGGCAAGTAAGCAAATGCCATCCCAGCAGCTTGGAGATATTTAATGAAGAAAGATGAACGTTCCCTAACTTGCTACTTACGGTAACAATTAAATATCCCAAACCCCTATGATCCTGATAACATGACCAACACATCATGAAAAAATTTGGCTTACGGGGTAGGTGACATGAACATGCTGCCATGAGAAAATTTGATTGAGGGCCAAGATAACAGGAAACATATAAAAATGATTGAAAATCTTTACTTTATAAAACCTTAAGAATAGAAAAACAATTCCTAGCCACTCACTTCTTGCGCCTCGCTTGCAAATGCGCTTCCATAAACTTATATTTGTTCAGTTGTTCATCCAGCCGCATGATAACACTCTGTGCATCATTGGCATTGTCTTCTTTGTTCATGAAGGCATCAACATCTTCCTGAAAGTAGAGAGCTAAATTAAAGTAATGTACTTAAGGTCCAATAAAAGGTAATATACTTTCAAAGGCTAACCACACTCCCTCCATCACATCCAATTTACTTCTGCAAGACAAAACTTTTCCAATTAGCCACAACTTCGAGAAGTTATGAAATGAGTGTAAAAATCGGGAGTTTTCCTGCAACATGAAACTTATAAAATTAATTAAAATACATAAATATGAATAAAAAATAAATAAAATAAAATAAAAAAATAAAATAAAAAATTACATCACTAACATATAAGCATATTACATAAATTCAAGTCTTCCTAAATTATCTGCTTACATACAGGTGCTGTCACTCACTCACTCACTCACTCACTCACTCACTCACTCACTCACTCACTCACTCACTCACTCACACACACACACACACACACACACACACACACACACACACACTCACACTCACACACACACTCACACTCACGCTCACACACTCACGCTCACACACTCACGCTCACACACTCACGCTCACACACTCACACTCACACACTCTCACACACACACTCACACACACACTCACACACACACTCACACACTCACACTCTCCATATCTGGGGAGGTAACCAATTAGAGCCCAGGTACACTTATGTGGACTTTTGCTTGTTGCAATCATGCATATGGCATTTGATTATGACATTACGCATAGATTTGAGTTCGTGAATGTTCAAGGAGCACTTATACTAATATCAGAAAAAAATTGTATTGCCGTGATTTATGACGAAATATTTTGTGAAACACATCTAAAAAAATATATAAAAAAATAAAGTTTTGTGTCCTTTTACCCATGAAATATGCTTCCATCAAGATTTCCTGGCAATATGTTGTAGCTTATGAAGTGATCTATATGTACTCAATTGAGCTTCCATTACCACCCTATCCTGCGGTTGATGTTTCACAGCACTTAGGACTGAGTGACGATTACCCTTCTCCACCTTCTCTAATTAGTGTCCCCTTGTCACATTATATTGTCATACCAGGCAACTCTAAAACTTACAAGTTGGGCAGCATCTCCTTACGAAGGAGAGGGACTATCGCGACAAAGTTATATGGAGATGCAAAGACAGGACCTGGGGTGCCAGGATTCACACCATTAACAGAGAAATTGTAAAGTGGCAAAACCCCATCCACAGATATCCTGCTGTCCCTGGGAAGACTGAGGTGAAGATACTGTCAGCTAAGGAGGAACACGCTGCCTCGACAGCAGAGCCCATCCTGTATATTGTACAGACATTCTACACAAGAGCTGAAGTTGGTTGGGCTCATTTAATACCAATTGTAGATGTTGTCAAGAGGATGCTAAGGCGAGTGCAGCAACAGGCAGGTGTGTCTGATCTTTGCCTATTTCAGGCAAACTTAGAGAAGAGGGCTTCCTTCAATGAGATGATGATGGAATGGCAGTCCCTATTGCAGACTCTGATCTGAAATTTCTTGCCAAGTCTCGTCACTGGTTTGGTGATGGGACATTTAAAGTGGCCCCTATCAGGTACAAGCAGCATTACACACACTATGTATACTTAAGGTGACATACCCTGTGTCTATGCAATGTTGCCAGAAAAGAATGAAGAGATATATAATAAATTGTTGCACAAGGTGTTGCAGCTTATTACCCCTGGTTTATCATGCAATCCAGCAACAATAATGACAGATTTTGAAAAGGCAGCAGAATTTTTTTTTCAAATGCAGAAGTTGCTGGATGATATTTCTGCCTGGGCCAGTCTGGAAACGCATCCAGGATCTTGGCCTTATAGCTAGGTATAGAGATGCTGCTTTCACCAACGAGATCAGGATGTTCCTGGCTCTGGCATTTACTCCGCATTCTGAAAAATGCCAACCAAAGTCCACTAGTTATATTCTGGCAAGACATAGCCTGCTAACACTGATTGCAGAATCTAAGCCATTTGATGTATACCATCCAAATTGAGTAGTTTTAAGCTAAAGACATTAATCAACCAATAATGATAAAATACACTATTATGGTGCAAGTAAAGAAGTGATTTCTTGGAGGGTCCAACCTCTGTCATATCACAGTTCCATGCTAGTCAGCAGAGCTTCAACTAGTGTCAATATCAATACTATCATTATAGTCAACATTATCAACATTATTCTACTGTTATTAGAGTAACAGTAAATATAGTACAAATAGTATATAAACTCAGCCAAGACCCTGGAGTACTGCTTTTCAACCAAGCTTCTCTTTAACTTTTTGGACTTGGGTACCTTACAGCTCACCTGTGGACCAAAACACCCGGACATTAAACTTGCTTGAGCAGCAACTCTTTCAGGCATATGGCTTGTAGACCTTGCTCACATAAAATATTTTTGTATAATTCAGTTCACTGATGGTAAACTCCACCCTCATGGATAAGCCCATTCCTGAAAGTCCAAAGAGTCAATCTGCCTCTGCTTTGAGAACTACTTAAGAAAGATGCCTGTCTCCCTTTCCTCACCCAACCCTCAGCCAAATTTTTTCATGACAAGAAGTCCCTGTCATTCAGACCTAGTGGGTTGATTCTAATCATCTGGCACTTAATACTGATGTTTACATGTTTTGCATCTTATAACTTTTAGTATTAGAGTACTCCAGAGACAGGGGTAAGTTACCATTTTTTTCTTCCCTGGTCGCAATATAGTAACTGAAAAGTTTGGAGAATCTGCAGCAAAAGCTTATAACAGGACCACACCCATGAAGTCTCCAACATCAAGCAAACAAATGCACGAACCTTAGCCCAAATGCTCAAACTATTGCAAAGATTGCCATGCAAATCGATATGTCTTCCTTCCAAAAAATGTTGCAGCTAATTAACCCGTAGCCGACGGGTGGCACGTACGTACATGCCATGGCTGTTGTGGACCGAAAACAGATAGCATCATATCATGCCCATTCCCGCCCCGCTGGCTCGTCAGAAGGAGTTTGTTTTTCTCCGATAATAGCGGCGTCATTTATATGGTAAAGATTTTAGGCAATGGCACCTATAAAGAAGGTAAACCTTCAAAATTGTAATATTTCTTATAAATTATAGCAAAATAAAAGCTTTTAGGTGCCAAATTTCGCTCGCAAACTACCGATTGAACCAGACACAAAAAGGGGAAACTGCCAATGCGCGCCAACAATCCCGTTATTACGTTAATTTGCCAAACATTTTTACCCATCGGCACTGGGGTAATTGGAATAAGTTAAAAGAGACCGACGCACATAGACAGAATACATGCTGGATTTTTTGTCTTCCACTGCAAAGGTTGGGGGGCAGTAGCCACCCAGGAGGGATGTTTCAGGAGGGGACAGACCCCTTCATTGGACAATATAGTAACTTAATTAGTATATATTCTTGTTATAGTGATGTATTTCGTGTATAATATTCATATCTTATCCTGACGTTTCCCTGGTCCTTTAATACCCTCCTCTGCTATTGAGGCCAAGAATGTGGGTGTGTGGTGGGTTCCACAGCATATACCCTGCTCAGATAGGTAGTAGAGGGCCACTATCATCATGATACCACTATCATCATGATCGGTCATGCAAAAGTATTCAGAACAATCGCGATTATTTGTGATGGATATCAACAGACACAAAACATAACACACCATAAATGTCCAGAACAAAATATAATATTTATAAAGTTGGATGACTGTGTGACACTTTTAAAAATTACCAAATTAACAATGTATTTCATGGGAACAAGTCTTACATGAGGAGAGGGACACAATTCTCATATTTTCTCAAATGAACTACTTTTAGGAACCATTAAAACTAACTTTTAAAATTCATAAGGGCATAACAGTGCCAGATGAGAATGAAACTTAAAACAGCATGGGGTAATACTAATTTAAATACCACGTGTCTTGAGAAATGCTTTCATACAGTCCAGTATTTAATGAGTCCAAGCCTTAGTCTATTAATAGTCGAAGAGTATCAATATAAAGGCACATTTACATACTAATCTGTAAAAATGAAATTGTAATTTGCCCCAAAACCGGACAAAGGCGCTTACATGTAAGAAATCACAATAAATCTAACTTGTAAAGCAGAGGATATCAAAATAAATCAAAATGAAAAAAACATGCAAGCGGCATGACTCATGACAGATACCGCTACAACGTCTAATTTCAAGATTACACTCCCTAGAACACCCTTTTCTATAGACTCCATCCATATCAAGACATTTCTATTCCATAATTCAAAACTTACAACAAACTGGGCCTCTGGAATGCCCATATAACTCTTGGAATCATCCAGAGGTTTGTCTTCGTCCCCGGCCATGATGTTTACGTGTTCCAATATTCTTTGCGACTTGCTTGGGATTTCCACTATTCAGATTATTTTGTTCAATTGTGATGAGTTTCGTGTCTTTATTATAGTGTTTTATATCTGTAAGTTTCATGTCTAATACATCATAGAGGGAGTCTTATTACTGATTTTAATTTATCTTGTATATTTTGGTAATTTGATATTTTTTATATTTTTTAGGAAATTTGTATCTAGTTTAACATTTGTTTTTCTTTTTTATTACTAAATCTTGGGGTAAGTATCTACGTATATGTTTTATATTTTCTTTGATCTAATTTTTATCAAGGGGTGTGTTTCCTCGGGATAATTCGGAATCAATAAAGTCTCTTGAAATGCTTTCAAACAACAAAATCTCAACAAAAAATACAAATGTTGCACATTTTTTTCTTATTCTGCCATCATTTTGTTTTGATTATTATTCACACAACAAACCAAAGTAAAGCAGAACTCCTGTAATCTCGAGAAATTACATTTATTTCACACATGTTTACCATATACTCTGAAAACATCTATGGGTGAATCATACAATACGAATATGGATATGAGAAATCCCATAATGAATTTCCAATCAAATGTCATTCTCCCTAAGATGCTTAAATACTATACCTAAAAATCCGAATGCCCGTGTTCTAAATCAAAGGCGGGAATATTTCCAGGATTTAATTTCACAAGGGACATTCCCTTTTTTATGAGTAGGAATTAATCCTGTAGTTTTTTTCTTTTCTTATCTTCTTTTACTGTCATTCATGGCGTCGTCTTTCCATTATTATTCATAGTATTTCATTATTGTATTTATGTTACATTATTGTATTTATGTTATCATTATTAGCTATTATAATAATCATTACTATTATTATTACTGATATAATAAGAGTAATGATTATCATTACTACTAATATAATAATAATAATTATTATCATTATCATTATTATTATCATTATCAATATTATTATCATTATAATTATTATTATTGTCATTGTTAATATCTTTGTGATTATCATTATTGATCCTATAATAATTGTTATTATTATTATTACTATGATTATCGTCATTATTATCACTACTACTATTATATTTACTATTATCATTATTATTATTATTATAATCATTATTATTACCATTATTATCAATATTATTAGTATTATCATTATTTCTTTATCATTATTATCATTACTATTATTGTCATTTTCATTATTATGATCACATATATTATTATCTTCATTCAATATTGTTATATTATCATTATCATTATAATTATGAGTATCATTATCATTACCATTATTGATATCATTACTGATAGCATCATTATCATTATTGATATCATTACTGATAGCATCATTATCATTATTGATATCATTACTGATAGCATCATTATCATTATTGATATCATTACTGATAGCATCATTATCATTATTGATATCATTACTGATAGCATCATTATCATTATTGATATCATTATCATTATGATTATTATTACCATCAGACGTGACGCCATCATCAAGCAAGAGCGGGACAAGCAACTGGCCGACAACCCACTGTATAGTCACCAAGAAATGCGGCGAAGGCTTGACTCACGCAAGAACACACCTACTCAACATCGGCATGAGCAGCGGATGGAGATTTAGTAACATCCTACCGCATGGGCCACTCCCTGCACCATCTGAAAATCTCGCGAAGGGAATATCATTCAGAAGGAAAGAACGGGTAGTCCTAAACAGTGTCAGAATTGGAATCGGCAAAACTAATAACATTAGTGGAGACAAACAAGGAAGTCAGTCTACCCTAATGCTCTTCAAACAATGGAATATATTCTCCGAGACTGCGTACTCCAAGCTGCTCCAACCAAGATCTTTTGGAAGCAAACGAAAGATCTTTCCAGTAGAGCCAGTGGTGGAGTGACAAGATATGATGATGAATAGTAGTATTATCTTTATAACTATTACTATTATTATTAATATTATTAATTTCAGCATTATCATCATTAATATTACTACCACTATCATCATCATCATTATTAATACTACTACCACTATCATCATCACCATCATTATCATTATTATCATTATCATCGTTATTACTATTATTGTTGTAATTAACATTATCATGATCGTCATCATAATTATCATTACTCTTATCATTGTTATTATCATTATTATTTTCATTACTATTATCATTATCATTATCATTGCTATTATCATTATTATTTTTTATAACAATCATTATTATCATTATCATCATTAATGATATCATTGTTGATATAATCATTACCATTATGATCATTATCATTGTCAGTATAACTGTTATTATCATTATCATTATAATCATTAATGATATCATTATTATCAGCATTATTATTATCATTATTACTATTTTTATCGTTATTACTGTTATTAATATTATTACGATTATTATCATCCTTACTATTGTCAGCATCATTATTATAATTATTGCTATTATTATCATTATCATAATAGTAGTTATTACTCTTATCATTATGATTATTTATATTATTAATGTTATCATTATTATTGTCATTGTTTTATTGTTACTGGAGTTGTTATATAATTATTATTGTTATCATTATTATTATTACTCTCATTATCATTATGATCATTATCACTATCATTTCTACCATTATCATGTCTTATCATTATCATCATATCTATTATTACTCATATTATTATTATTATTATTACAGTTATTGTTATCATTATCATTATTAGTATTACCATTATTATCATTATTAACATTATTATTTATTATCACTATTATGTTTTATTTATATCTTCTATTTTTATTGCTGTCATTATTATCATTTTATTATCATTATAACTACTATTATCATTATCATCATTATCATTATTGTTATTACTATTACCATTACATGCATATTTCATTTATCATTATTGTTATCATTATCATGGTCATTGTTACTATCATCATATTCAGTATTACCATGATAAGGATGATGGTTATTGCTTTTTTATCTTATCATTATAATTATCATTACTATTATTATTATCGTCACTGTAAATTATCATCATTACTAGCATTATTGTTGTCATTATCATTACCATCATTATCAATATCATCATTTTCATCATCGACATTGTCATAGTCATTATCATTACTATAATTATTTCTCATCATTACTATCATCATCATTAACATTACTTTTATCATTAATATTATCATCACTATTATTATTGTTGTGCTAATTACATTCTTCTTAGTATCATTTTATTACCATTATTATTATTGTTATTGTTATTATTATTATTTTCATTAGTCCTATTATATTAAATATTATTTGTTGTTATCACTATCATCACAATTATTGCCATTGTTATCATTATCTTTATCATTACTACTGTAATTATCACTATGGTTATTATCATTATTACTATTATTTTCATTATTACTTATTATCAATATTATCATTATTACTAATTATTATCATTAGTATTAGTAACAGTAGTATGATTTTTATTTTCTTACTATAATCATTACAATCGTTATCATCATTATTATTATCATAATTTTCTGCATTATTGTTACTAAA
This sequence comes from Penaeus vannamei, assembly GCF_042767895.1. Lineage (NCBI taxonomy): Eukaryota > Metazoa > Arthropoda > Malacostraca > Decapoda > Penaeidae > Penaeus > Penaeus vannamei. The sequence continues at coordinate 16,299,158 of NC_091551.1, forward strand.
ATTATTATTATCGTTTTTATTCCTATTGCGATTTCATTTTATTATCATTATTATTGTCATTATCATTATTATTACTATTGTTATTATCATTATTATGATCATTATTATTATTGTTGTTAATATTATAAATATCATTAACATCATTTTCATGACCATTATTAAGAGGTGCTGTTATTTAATTAGGAATAAAAGAGCACTTTTGTTATGAAATGGTAAAGGCAGAAGCATCTGAAGATTATTTTTTACTTTCTCGTATTGCTATTACTGTGATTAACACTAATAGTCATTACCTTTACTATCATTCATCATCATCAAGGGAGCTGAGGCCGACGGGGGCGCATAGCCACATCCACCCTTCGCTTCCAGCCAAGGGTATCTCTCATAGCGAGTCGCCAGGCAGGTCTATTTCTAGCACTCTACGGCAGGTCTGGTCAAGCTGCCCAAGCCCACGACTTCCTAAGTCTTCCCACAGACCTTCCCCACGTAGGATTCTCTCGTAAAAAGACAACCTGTTGGGTAGGGCCATCCACAGGGAAACGAGCTAGGTGTCCACATGGCCTGAGTTGGGGGTCAATGATTATGGAAGTAACAGGTCCCTTGCTAATCTCACGGTGTAGTCGTCGGTTGGACACATGGTCCTGCCAACTGTACACCATGAACCGGCGTAGGGACTTGTTACGAAATGCATAGAGGTGCGACACCAAGGCACTAGATAGCGTCCAGATTTCAATTCCATAGAGCAAAACTGACAGCATCAGGGCCTTGAAGACACGTAACTTAGTCCTACATAGGTACCGGCACCTCCAAATACTCTTCTTGACTGAGTTGATGGTTCCTGCTGCCAGACCAATCCGTTCACTGACATCCTGGTCTGACAGCCCAGAGACATGGGCTGCACTGCCAAGGTATGTAAATCTCTCAGTGACTTCAGGGCCCTCGTCGCACGCATGCATCGACTAAACAGGTTCTCCTATGAGGTCGCTGAAATCCTGGATCTTGGTCTTAGCCCATGGGCTTCGCCTCGTTGCTGAATGCATCAAGAGCTGCTACCAGAATTTCCAAACTCAGATAGGATAGCAACATCGTCGGCAAAGTCGAGGTCCGTGACCTTGATATTGTCCGGTGTTGCTCAACAGTGACTTTGGGTATTAGGTCTGCCCATTATCCAGTCCATATAAGTATTGAAAAGTATTGGTGTAAGGAAACAGCCCTGTCTCACTCCTGAGTTAACAGGAAAAAAGCTAGACAGTCCTCCTCCCTACACCAGACTTTACAGCACTTCAGTACCAGTATATAGGCTTGCTATTAAACCAATAATCCGTGTCAGAATTACCCTAGGTCTCAGGATCTTCCATAGCGATTGCGATTCACCAAGTCAAACGCCTTCGTCATTCTTGAGGTCGATATACGGCCGAACTCGCGACAGCGTTCCGCAGTGATTCGAAGCGCTATGATACAGTCTAATGTGGATTTGACAGGAGTGAATCCAGACTTCTCTGGTCGTAGGTGTCATAGTAGGTAGCTTCGGATCCGTTTCAGAATGTGGACGAAAATCTTGCATGGTATACTTAGCAATGTGATGCCACGTTGGTTGCCACAGTCTCAACGATCTCCTTTCCCCTTCCGAGGAAGTATCACCACGCCCCTAAACAGGTCAGGGGGAATGGAACCGGACAATCAAATGGTAAAACAGGACAGTATAAAGCCCTGTGTCATAGTTCACCCCTAGCATTTATCAGTACAACAGGGATATCGCATATGCCTGCAGCCTTCTCATTATTCTGCCTAGAGATCCCTAAGTCAGGGTAGGACTCCTACCGTAGGAGGATCTTCGCTGATCGGTGGGTCCGGCAGAGTGATTGCCCTTTTTGTCTTTATCATTGTTGCCATTATTGTGTTTTGTTAACAAGATACTGACATTTTGTTATCAGAAATGTACATAAGAAAAGCAATAAAATTATATATATAAAAAAAAAACAATACAAGAATTATCAATACAGGGACTTTTATATATCTAATCCCTTGCTAAGGGTATTGCATCAAGGGTCACTTCACGTAACTCACTTGGATCCGTAGTCTAAACACACTGGTGGACTGACCGGCTGCAGATAAGCTGTTATTGCTGATAATAGTATTGTAAAATTCCTCTAAACAGCTGTCAACATGAGTACAGTAAAAGTAAGTGTCAGATCGTATGTTGTCTTTCGATATACAATTGGTGTAGCTAAGAGTAACAGGATTTTGACACGGAAAGAAACTCAATGTAGATGCAATATAAGCCTGAGGAGAATTACAAAGTTGTAAACTTTTTAACGTAAGTTGCCATTTAGGTAAGCATGGTTATTATATGCTTTTATTACATCTAATGTTCTATTAACTGTTAAAGTCATGGTAT